>NW_027280786.1:0-155103 GCF_046629955.1 Centroberyx affinis
TGGACCCGAACCCGTACGGGTCCCGGGTCGGGTCTCGGATCCTAGGGTCCGGGTAGACCCGTGAAGACCTCTAGCTTCTGCTCCTTGGTATGTGCCCTCCTCCAGGCCCCGGAAGCAAACTGGTCAGTATCTCTGCAAGAAGTGTGGGCAGCCCAAGCGGAAGAAGACTGGACACAGCGTGTTCAACCACGTCTCCTTCTGCTCCGCTGCTGCTGGTGGGAAGACTGTTGAACAGTGGCTGGCAGAGATGAAGGCTGCTTTGGAGCAAGATGCCCAAGAGGGACACTGAGCCACCGCTGGGTGGTCCTGGACGTTTTTATTGTATATAGTTCATCGTTCGTCGATCCCCTCTACGTGGACCGAGACCTTGACGTGGTGTAGAGGCTTGTGTGTGTTGAGGACCCTCAGAGCTGTATTGTCTGTAGTCTGACTACTGACAGGGACGCCCACGGCAAGCGGGTCTGAGGCGAGACACCTGACTAACATCGGTCCATCCATCCAACCAGATGTGTGTTACAGCTGTATGATGACTGTGTGTGATTGCAGGAAATTTCCGCAAAGCAACAACTGCCATATGCATTCGTGAACATATACATGCTTTGACACTGCACGCCACTGTGAAGGACGATGATTGTTATCCTCCTTCACTGTGCATTTGCTGGAGTCCCATCTTTGCCCCCTTTTGTGTACTTTGTTTTTGCCCCATTTGATTCACCTGTTACATTGTTCATGTTGCCCACTCATTGTTCATGTTGCCCACTCAGCTCCTATTGCACACCTGACCACCCTGATCCCTCCTTCGGTTCCTTCCCAAGGTTTCCTCCATTTTTTTTTCCTGATAAAGGTTTTTTTTTTGGAGTTTTTCCTTGCCGGTTGAGGGTGAAGGTCAATATTTGCCTCTGAAATGTAGTATAAAATCTTACGAAATGGAAATAATCAAGTACAGCACTAGTTCTTCAAAATTGTACTTGAGTAGATGTACTTTGTTACTTTCCATCTCTGCTTTTAACTTGAACCTTTGATATTGCAGCATTGATTGGATAATGGATGGTAACTGTACAGCAGGAAAGTTTTGGTTACTTTTGCTGTGTTGTGTTCTGCTGTAGTTCTGCTTCCTGCTGATGTGTTTTATCTGTTTCTAAGCTCAATGTTTCTCAGTGCAAATTTAAAATGTTACTCGAGTGCTGTGACTGTGTCCCAGATGGTGCTTCTCATTTCAAACATTTCTATTCATATCGAAATACGACAAAAGTTATAATCAGAATCAGAATCAGAATCAGAATCATATAATAGAATAGAATAATGAAATAACTGCTCATCTAACACTCTGTTTTGATGAAATCCCTCCAGACTGCCGGCCAGGTTGAAGTTGCTTCATGTTTAATGTGACTTGTGTCACTGTAAGCAATTTACTGACCAACTGTTTTGCATTTTTGTTTTATAAAAATACCATGCAATAAACAGCAGTCAACTCAAGTCACTATATCTTTGTCCAGTTCTCCTTATTACACTACAATACACTTTGTTAATTGTAATTATTATTATTATTATTGCAGAGCAATTGTGTATTTTTAAGCAATTTCAATCATTACTTAAATAATTCAGAACAAGCTCGGATCTAGGACATAGGAAACAGCAGTCCGTCAGTAAGAGTTTAGAATCTTTGTTTCTGGGTTAGATTTGGACTTAGGCGGTTGTCAGGCTTTGTTGTGGCTGAGCACTTCCTGGTTTCACTCTGAGTTTCGATAGGTGGGTCAGCTGACGCGGGTCACGCCCTCTATCTGTTGCTTTGTTGTGGAAATCTGAAAGGGGCGGGATTTTCACTAAACTCTTAAAAAGAGAGATTGAACTGAGCTCCAAAGCAGAACAAGCTCGGATCTAGGACATAGGAAACAGCAGTCGGTCAGTAAGAGTTTAGAATCTTTCTTTCTGGGTTAGATTTGGACTTAGGCTGTTGTCAGGCTTTGTTGTGGCTGAGCATTTCCTGGTTTCACTCTCTGAGTTTCGATAGGTGGGTCAGCTGACGCGGGTCACGCCCTCTATCTGTTGCTTTGTTGTGGAAATCTGAAAGGGGCGGGTTCAGCCCTGCTAACGAGCCGTGAATGGGCACAGCTGTGGCATTTCCTGGTATTTAAACAAGTAAGCTGCGCTGTAGCGTCAGCGGAAGCGTCAGCCCTTGTATGACAGCCCTTCTTGTATGAAGACCTAATTGGGTAAAGACCTCCGAGTCTACCTGTGCGAGTCAGCCCTAATTGGGTAAAGACCTCCGAGTCTACCTGTGCGAGTCAGCCCTAATTGGGTAAAGACCTCCGAGTCTACCTGTGCGAGTCAGCCCTAATTGGGTAAAGACCTCCGAGTCTACCTGTGCGAGTCAGCCCTAATTGGGTAAAGACCTCCGAGTCTACCTGTGCGAGTCCACTGAGCAAGGACATAGACAAGCTACTCTTATTTTACTCTCTTGGCCTCCCTTCACACTCACCATGTGCTATCAATATATCCCTGTCATCCACGGCAACCGAAAAAAACGCATCAGTCATAAAAGACAGCGCAATCCTGAGAACCACTACTCTCTCAGAAAAGCCTCAGCTACTTCCTCCGCTTTTTCCTTTGGCTTATGGAATTGTCAGTCCGCTGTAAATAAAACAGAATTTATCCAAGCACTTGCAAACCTATCTGACATTCAGGTACTAGCCCTGACCGAAACCTGGATCCGTCCAGAGAACACAGCCACACCAGCTGCACTTTCAGCTGACTCCACTTTCTCCCACACACCCCGTTCCGTTGGGCATGGAGGTGGCACAGGTGCCCTTATTTCCAAAGACTGGAAATTCACTAAGCTGTCTCCTCTAAGCAATAACTCATCCTTTGAATACCATGCAATCATGGTTACCGCTCCTGGCAAACTATTTGTGGTTATCATATATCGCCCACCAGGGCTACTGGGGAACTTTGTTGTTGAACTGGACATGCTACTCTCAGCCATTCCTGAAGATGGCACCCCACTGATTGTCATGGGGGACATGAATATCTATCTTGACAAACCCCAAGCGGCTGACTTCCTTTCACTACTGTCCTCATTTGACCTCAAACTGGTCTCCACCGCTCCCACACACAAAGCGGGCAATACACTTGACCTGATTGTGACTCGAAACTGTTCCACGGCAAATCTGACGGTCACCCCCTTACATCTGTCAGACCACTTCTTTATTCAATTCATGGTTTCCTTGCCGGAACATCCTCATGTTCCGCCACAAATGGTCTCCTTCAGACGGAACCTCCGGTCCCTCACACCGGCTCGGCTCTCTGATGAGGTCTCAGCTACCATGCCCCCTCATAAAGAGTTCTCCTCACTCCATGTCAATGAGGCTACAGACACACTCTGCTCCTCACTAGCCGTCTCTCTAGACAATCTCTGCCCACTCTCATCCAAACCTGCTCGTAAAACCCCCACTAGCCCATGGCTCACCGGTGTCATCAGAGATGGGCGGGGCTCAGAGCAGCTGAGAGAAAATGGCGCAAATCCAGTGATCCCACTGACCTCACTGACTATCAAACTCTCTTATTGGCATTCTCCTCCCATCTAAAAAGTACCAAGACCACTTACTATCAGGAGAAAATCAGCAGTGCCAAGGATGCTCGGAAATGATTTTCAGCTTTTAATTCACTCCTCAAACCTCCACCACCTCCACCCTCAAGTTTGCTCACGGCTGACCTCTTTGCATCCTTCTTTACTGATAAGGTTTCTACCATCAGTAATCAGTTCTCTGAGCCTGACCAACTCAGTATGCTGCCACCAGCTAACAGGACCTCACTCCTGTCTTTTTCCCATCTCACTGAGGAGCAAGTCTCCAAACTTCTGCTTGACTCTCGTCCCACTACCTGTCCATTGGACCCCATACCCTCCAACCTCCTGCAGGCCATCTCGCCCACACTTATCCCTGCAGTCACACACATCATCAACTCCTCACTTACAACAGGTGTGTTCCCCACTGCTTTTAAGCAAGCGCAGGTTAGCCCGCTGCTAAAGAAACCTACACTCAGCCCATCTCAGGTTGATAATTACAGGCCGGTTTCACTACTCACCTTCCTTTCCAAAAAACTTGAGCGTGCGGTCTTTAATCAAGTCTCTGAATTCCTTTCTGAGAACCGCCTGCATGATCCTAACCAGTCTGGCTTCAAACGTGGACACTCTACCGAGACTGCACTCTTGTCTGTAGTGGAAACACTACGATCAGCTAGAGCTGCCGGTCAGTCCTCTGTCCTACTGCTACTTGACCTATCGGCCGCCTTTGACCCGGTTAACCACCAAATCCTCCTCTCCACACTCGCTGAGCTTGGCTTCTCAGGATCTGCTCTCTGCTGGTTTGAGTCCTACCTCTCAGGGAGATCCTTTAGAGTGTCTTGGAGAGGGGAAGTGTCTAAATCCCACTGCTTGTCCACAGGGGTACCTCAAGGGTCAGTGCTTGGACCCCTTCTCTTTTCAATATACACCACCTCATTGGGTGCAGTGATCCGCTCACATGGCTTCTCATACCATTCATATGCTGACGATACCCAGCTCCTCCTATCGTTCCCGCCAGACGACCCCACAGTCTCGGCGCGGATATCGGCATGCCTCGCCGATATCTCGGCTTGGGTGAAGGAACGCCACCTTCACCTTAACTTGTCGAAGACTGAGCTCCTTGTCATCCCAGCCAGTCCCTCTGTACAACAACAGATCAGTATCCAGCTCGAATCAACTCAGCTCATGCCCACAAAGTCTGCCAGAAACTTGGGTGTCATGATTGATGACCAACTAACCTTCAAGGAGCATGTGGCTTCTGTTGCTCGGTCATGCCGATTTGCTCTGTACAATATCAGGAAGATCAGACCCTACCTGTCTGAGCATGCAGCACAACTCCTGGTACAGGCTCTTGTAATATCACGCCTTGACTACTGCAACTCCTTACTGGCAGGGCTCCCGGCATGTACGTTCAAACTTCTGCAGATGATCCAGAATGCGGCGGCGCGTCTGGTCTTCAACCAGCCCAAAAGAGCACATGTCATCCCGCTATTCATATCCCTCCACTGGCTCCCAGTTGCTGCCCGCATCAAGTTCAAGTCCTTGATGCTCGCCTACAAAACAATAACCAAAATGGCTCCGACCTACCTGAACTCCCTCATTCAGGTCTATGCTCCCTACGCTCTGCCAAGGAGCGGCGCCTGATGCTGCCACCACAGGAAGGCCCTAAGTCTCTAGCCAGACTCTTCTCTTCTGTGGTTCCCCGGTGGTGGAACGAGTTACCAAACTCCATTCGATCCGCAGAGTCCCTCTCAATCCTTAAGAAAAGGCTAAAGACCCAGCTCTTTAGCGAATACCTTCTCACATAAAAAAAAAAAAAAATTCTTCTATGCACTCTATGCATTGCCTCATAGCACTGCCTTGTAGCACTGCCTCGTAGCACCTATGTCCTGTTGGACCAGAACTTAGCTTTATAGCACTTACTCTCGTTGTTTTCTCCTAACTAGAACTTGCTTGTGTTGTATGAAAATCTCATGTGTAAGTCGCTTTGGATAAAAGCGTCTGCCAAATGTGAAATTGTAATTCAATAAGAAATCAGTAATTACAGAACAGAACAATAAGTAGGAATAATAAGGGCAATTACTGACTACAATTCAAAAAAGACTTTCCCACACAGAGAGTAAAACTCTGTTATTCCACAATTATTTGCCAAGTATATTCTTTACTCTTATCTTGCATATTGATGCTGTTTAAGCATTACCTTTTCAATAAAAAATTGAAGAAGGAAAGTAATGTCTATTTCTGTTCACTGGTCAGTTTTACTGCTGTTACATTTGTCTCACAGTTTTGCTCTAGCACTACTTGTCAACACAATCAACACAGTCCACATGTAACAATTTATCACAAATATAACATTGCATATGTATAATTCTAACAGAAAGCTATTTCAATTAAATCACATTCATTTGTATAGCCCTTAATTACGGTTACGGTCTCAAAGGGCTGCACAATGCCCATAGTATGAAAACAATGAATGGCCGCACACAACACCCCCCAACCTACATGACATTTCTCCCGGACTTAATTTTATAACTCCTGAACAGTAAGTGATACAGACTTGAAACCAACTCCTAGGGTGGGGTTTTCCTATACGCTGAACACGTCTGGCAGTGGGCGACTTTGGAGGCAGGCTGTAGGCTGCCCACCCAATCAGAAGTTAGAAATGGTATTGGTATTTTCTGTGCTATTTTTCCATTGGCTGAAAAAAAAATTCTTCTTAACTTTTGATTGGGTGGGCAAGACGCACGTTTGGGTGGGCTGAGCCCACCCCTGCCCATAGCTACCACCGGCCTTGTGACTGCCCCCACCTCATCCGAGGGTTAGGGTTAAGGTTATTTTTTGGTTAAGGTTATTTTCTTTTTAGCAACAGGAGTTAATTAAAAACGAATGGTGATTTGATTTGCACTTCAAAATCTACAAATGAGAAACGGAAATAGAAGGTATTTTGTCATTTTCCTGGTCAGAAATTGTAGATAAACCATTTATAAAGGACTAAATTTGCCTTTTCTCTAAATCATGGGATGCGCTTCAATTCAGTAATAATAATAGTAAACTTAATTTCTGATAGAAAATATGTTCAAAGACCATTTTACTAATCCTTCGTCCCGTCTGAACAACTTTACCTTCCTATTCCTGAGTGCTGCCAAAGCTCTGAGTTAATTTTCATCCTATCCTTTTTTCTACAGCAGGATGTTAATTGTAGCACAAGTAAAAAGGTTTACACAATATCCCTAACCCTAACCCGGGATAATAACCAGGTCTCATTATAACCAGGTTGTGGGAATGTGCGAACCTCACATGCCCCATGAGCCAGATGTACAAAACTGTGTAGATTCAAGACTAAAAATCTGTTTGCACACAACTGGAAACATACATAAGCTAAGTATTTTCTTCAAATTTATAAAATACTGCTTACATACTGTTCACGTATTATTCTGTTTTATAAATCTGCACACAAGAATCTGCACGTAATGCTCACTCCCACAATTAGCCATAACTGGATGTCAACACACCCGTTTAACCTGGTTTGGACATAAATCCCAATTATCATCATGGACCAGAAAAATCTGACTCGTTATAATAATAGCCTGTTGATTGATCACACACGAGTAGGTCTAATTTATGATCCGATATGTGCATTTTTTTAACTTCTGTTTCTGAAAATAAAATAAAATGACCAAAAAATACAAGGGCTTGGGCTTGTGCCGTTAATGTTACAGCATCGTTCAGACATACGGTCAACACGGAACTTTACCAGTAACGTTACAATGTCTTGAGCAGGGAAATTGGCAGAACAGATTTACTGGCATTTCCATACCGGTTTCTGTTCACACATGACAGCGTGCCGTTACATTTACGGAACAGGCTGCATGTGTGAAAGGGGCTTATCTGTGTTCCTCAGTCCAGCAGATTGGTGACTGTACCAGGCAGGTTTTTGGCTAGTCGAGGCAGAGTAATGTGCCAGACGAACGAAAAAAGGTTGGTTCTAAACGGTTCTCATCATGGCTCTCATGTAGACGTCTCCCCCCCCCCCCCCTTCTAGACTCATGTGTTATGCTAACACTACCACATAACCTATCCTTAACTTCGCCATTTAAGAGAGGGTTGATTTTGAATTAATACAACTTTGATTTAGTTTAACCAAGTAATTTAACTTACCTAATGAAACATGGTGAGGCGCAGCACTCGGTGGTTTGAAGGGGCGACGGTTGCTTCACTCAGCACTGGCGCAGCTCCAACACCGATTGGTTTCCCTGGATTTTGAATTTCCAGTTCTCGTTATGAGCGCAGCGTTATAAATTACATTATCCACAACCACATCTCTAACTGTACGTGCTATCAAGTAATGCAAGCAATTCAGGCATTTCTGTTACTCTCCTGGCTAGCCTGTTTGACTAGCCACCTGTGGCTAACCTGAATACTAGCTCAACTTCCAAATGTCAACAAATAATTAAAACAAATCTTAATTTCGTGTTTACTTACAAGGGATCCAATGACGCTGATAACTGAGAAACAAAGGACGCAGAAACGCGACGCAGATCCACCATGTTGTAAGACATTTTTGGCGCTTTCCCGCACCCGCACTGACGTTGCTGACGTCAGACGCACTAGTGTTGAAACTGTAGAATTCTAAGTACAAATGAATTTATAATTTTAAGTTTTGGTTACTTAATCCGCAAAAATAGTTCAAATTAATCGAAAATTATCAGTTTAATAAAGACAAAAGGAAGAAAATGCTACAGGCACTCAAAATGTTTAAGTTAGTAGAATTTTTGGACATATTTTAAGTTTTCACAACTTAATCCAATTAATTAATTTGAGCATTCGGGTTTACAGTGTATTTGGTAACCCTCCCACAACGTTCTAAGAATGTTGTGCAAATGTTTTTGTTAAACGTAACATTCCCAAAACGTTCTAATAACCACATGAAGTAACGTTTTTCGGGGGTAATTTTAATAATGTTTCCCTGAGGTTCCCTACTGGTAGCCTTTTAGGTAACCCTCCCACAACATTCTAAGAATGTTGCACAAATGTTTTTGTTCAACGTAACATTCCCAAAACGTTCTAATAACCACATAAAATAATGTTTTTTGGGGGTAATTTTAATAACGTTCCCCTGAGGTTCCCTGTCAGTAGAATTTTGGGTAACCCTCGTACAACGTTCCAAGAATGTTGCGCAAATGTTTTTGTACAACATAACATTCCCAAAACGTTCTAATAACCACATCAAATAATGTTTTTTGGGGGTAATTTTAATAACGTTCCCCTGAGGTTTCGTGCTGGTAGCATTTTAGGTAACCCTCCCACAATGTTCTAAGTACGTTGGGCAAATGTTTTTGTGTGTGTGCCTCTTTTGTTGAATCTGATGGCATGTTTCTGAAGCCACTTGATATTGCAAATTATTTTGATGATTTTTTTTGTTGGGAAGGCCTCCAAGCTTAGGCAGACCTTAGGCAGGGTATAGACACACCACTGTTGATTCAAACGCACACTTGCTCATTACTATGGTATTATGAAGGACAAAAACTGTGGTTTGTAATTTTATCAGGTTGTTGTTGGGGAGGTTGAAAGGTTGCTGCGTTCTCTGCCTGATGATAGGTCTGCTGGTATGGTATATGTATCAACTCCAATCTGTCACATTTTTAATAGATGTCTGATAAGTGGAGTGTGTCCAAAATTATGGAAGCGGCGGGAGATTATTCCTCTACCCAAAGCTACTTTCAGTGGCCTTAACGGTAGACCTATCGGCATGTTGCCAGTACTCAGTAAACTATACTAGAAAAGACTGCAAATGGATTAACTACTGTGAGCATGCATACAGGGCTGGTCACTCAACTTTAATAATGTTTCCCTGAGTTTCCCTGCTATGACACAAATGTCTCACGATTGGCTGACTGGGATTGACAGATCAATGCTGGTGGGTGCAGTAATGTTAGATTTCAGTGCTGCATTTGTTGTGATTGATCATGGTCTGTTAATCAGTAAACTCAAACGTTATGGATTTAAACCTTTCCATTTTGTGGTTTAAGAGTTATCTGTCCTCTAGGTCACAGAGAGTTTATTTTAATGGCACCCTGTCCAGTAGCAGAGAGCTGGACTGTGGTGTGCCCCAGGGGAGCTGCCTGGGGCCCCTCCTTTTTTCCATTTTTACAAATGACCTCCCTTGTACTATTAGGCAGGCTAGCTTGGCTTTGTATGCTGACGACTCCACTCCGTATGCTGCCACCACATGTTCAGAGCTTAACCAGGTTCTGTCCAATGAGCTAACCAAGGTACACCATTGGATAAAGATGTAACTAAAACAGTGTGCATAATTTTTGGCTCTAGGCACAGATTGGCAAGTGACCCAAAACTGGACATATAGATATCTGGTTTACCTATCCAACAAGTCAAGAAAGCTAAGCTTCTGGGTCTATGGCTTGACTGTAAACTATCATGGTCAGATTGAAAAACTGGGTGGTCATTACAGAAACGTCCTATGAAATCCTATCCTATCTCAGTTTAGGATGATATTTAGGATATTTGGTAATACAGAATCACGTTTCCTAACTGCATTTAGGAAAAAATCCTATCTTATCTTAAGATAAGAATTTAGCTTTTACAGAAGCATCCTAATTTGAGAATATCCTAATTTAGGAATCCTATTTTAGAATAGCACTGAATAGTCCTAAATTGAAAAATAACGGACAACAATGGCAGCCAGACTTCTGCTGGGTCTAAATGACAATGAAGAGAGGGAACACAGAAATCTAATGATAGAGAGGTTGATGAAACCTCAAGATGATGTCCTTAACTTCCCAGATGACATATTGATTAGGATTTACAGGATGCTGTACTGTTTAAATATATAATGAATCAGAGTTGTTTAAGATGAGCCGCTGTCTCCTGCACATTCTAACCACAGGTACAGGCAAAAACAAACGATTGATGATTGAAATTTAGAATTTACAAACATTTACAATCAAGTTTAGCCAGGAGGTATAAGATAAGATAGGACACAGCCATGAGTTTAGGATTTGCTTCTGTAATAGCAAAATAAGATTTTTACCATCTTTGAAACTTAAGATAGGACAAGAAGGCCCCAGTCTCTAAGATGTAGTGAGGTAAACTGAAAGTCGCCCGCTGGTAGTATCCTACCTCGGAGAGAAAATGGCAAGATGACTTGAACTTGATTCTATTAGAAAATATATCTCAAACCACATTGCAATATAAACGCAGCAATGCCATTTGCATTTGATTTGAGTCATCCTTTATTGATTTTGATTATCGTTGTGCAATTACAAGTAATAGTGGAGGTTTACGAAATGTAGGGCTACCGTTGTGTACCGAAATGTACCTTTCTTTACTTTTACAAAAAGGGCACATTGATCAATTTATTTATAGTTCCTGCTGTATATATCCCCAAAATAATGTGATTTCAATAACTATGCTGTTAGTGATTTGTAATACTTAAAAAAATTGGTCAGTGGAGACATGAACAATGATTGTTCATTGACATGAACAATGATTGTCAACCTACACCCTGAGCGCAGGGTGTAGGTTGACATAGTCCATGAAGACCTGTGATGCTTCATTCAGACATGTAGCCTATACTATAATTTGTAGGTTTGAGTGTAGTCCAATTGACTCCGTAAAGGTTGAGGAGCTTTTACTCTCCATCAACAATGAGAAGCCATCAGGCCTGGATAACCTGGATGGTAAGTTGTTGAAAATTGCAGCGCATCAGGTGGCCAGTCCAATTAGTCATATTTTTAATCAAAGTCTAAATTGGGGTGTATGTCCACAGGCTTGGAAGGAAGCCAAGATTATCCCATTACCTAAAAATGCAAAAACCAACCTCACAGGTGCAAACAGTCGCCCTATAAGCATTCTACCAGTTCTGGCAAAACTCATGGAGAAAATTGTCTTTAATCAAATACAGAGCTATTTCGCTGAAAATGAATTGAATACAGACTTTCAGCATGCCTACAGGGATGGGTATTCAACATGTACAGCACTGACGCAAATAAAAGATGACTGTTTAATGGATATTGACACTTGTGGGGTCAGTTTTACTACATTTCAGTGCAGCCTTTGATATTATTGATCACGGATTGCTGTTAGAGAAACTTTCTTGCTATGGTTTCTCATCCTCTGCTGTGACATGGATAAAGAGTTATTTGTTCAGTAGATCACAGAGAGTTTTCTTTAATGGTAGTCTCTCTGATACTAAACATGTACAGTCTGGAATACCGCAAGGGAGCTGCCTTGGGCCGCTAATATTCACAGTCTTTACAAATGATTTGCCGTTGGTCTTAGACAGGACTAATGTGTCCATGCTGATGACACAACATTGTACATATCAGCTACTACTGTGGATGACTTGTCTGTAGCTCTGAACAAAGAGTTACAACTAGTATCAGACTGGGTCATGAATAACAGAATGGTCTTAAACATCTCAAAGACAAAATGTATTGTATTTGGTTCACACTATGTTACAGTCAAATACCAAGCTCAATGAAAGGGATCGAAATAAAACAGGTGGAAGAAACAAAACTGCTTGGTGTCACATTAGACAGTCATCTGTCATGGTCTACTCACATAGACAACACAACCAAGAAAATGGGGAGGGGGGTAAAGATAATAGGAGATGTGTTGAGTTCTTAACATCAGCCTCTGTGGTCCAGGTTATCCGGGCACTGGTTTTATCCCATCTTGACTATTGTCCTGCTGTGTGGTCGAGTGCAGCGAAAAAGGACTTGGGAAAACTACAATTAGCCCAAAACAGAGTGGTGCGCCTTGCCCTTCAGTGTAGAAATAGGTCTAATACATATGCATAAATGCCTTTCATGGCTTATGAAAGGCTTAGAACAAAGATTGAGTGTTCTATTGGAAATAATTGTGTAGTGCTCTTTTCTGTTAGTACTTTGTGCGCTATTGTTTTGACCACCCATATATGCCATGATGTGATGTTAATTTGTTTTGTTGTTGTTGTTTTTTTCCGTATATCATTGTAACAATAAAATAATTTAAATAATAAAATAAAATAAAATAAAATGATTGAAAAAAAAAGAACAAAGATTGTTATAGTCTCATTATATTTTTCAGGAACATCTGTGTCAATAAAAAACCCAATTGTTTGTACAAATTAATTCATTAGACTAGTAATAGACATAACTATTCTACCAGGCAGGAGATGGAACATTTAATAAACTAAACTAAACTTTACTTGATAATCAGTAGTGAACAGTAACAATAGTAATAGGCCTATCATTATCAATAGGCATCAAAATATTGTATAATTCATTTATTAATCAATAGGCCAATAAATTGGATTATGAAAAGTAATATGAAATAATATCCAATCAAATTGAAGTGTAGCTTTAAGATCCCGCCTCCTCATGTGATAAAATCTCTGCACACCTTTGAGCCCGCCCTCTTTGTTCCTTTGACTTGAGACACCTATACAACATCAATTTCATTTTGCCATTTTAGCCATTTTGTACATACCTCGTTTTTATTCCGTATTCTTGTTCTTGTTGTTGTTATACTGACGTGTTTTTAATATTTATTGTGCTTGCCGTAGGCAAAGCACAATACTATTGTTTCACATACTTATTATTGTGCTTGCCGTAGGCAAAGCACAATACTATTGTTTCACATACTTATTATTATTATTTTTCCACACAAAATTTCGTGACGCTACTCCTCCTACAGTTTTTACAGTACATCGCACTTCTTAAAATGAGTATAACTCATGAACGCATTATGCTATCCCATCCAAATTTGGTACAGTTGTGCATGTGTCATGTCTCAGCCGACCTGTCAATTTTTGTGTCATTTTGCCAATAGGGGGCGCTACAGCGACCTATTAAGTTTTGAATGATTGTAACTCAGTGACCGTAAATGCTGGAAACACAATTCTTTTTTCCCTTGGATTGTCTTTGTTCCCTAGTAACCTAGCAGCCACTAGTGACACCCTAGCAACCACCTAGCAACACCCTAGCCTTAGTTGCAGTTTTGAAACACACACACACACACACACACACACACACACACACACACACACACCACAGGTGTAATTAACATTAAATGACTGATTCTACTTCCATTACAACTACTGCTGCTCCACCTAGTGGCCTATTCATGGCACTGTTGATTCTCCCTGTACTGTAGTATCGTGTTTTTGGCACCAGGGGGCTCCCCAAAGGCACTTTCAGCACAGACCCAAAAAGTTAAGTTTCACTTTGTCCGCCAGTTAGGTTTCACTCTGTCCGCCATCTTGCTCTCCGCTGAGCTCCCGAGCCCGTTTCTCTAAGCAGGCTGACCTGCATGTAAGCTGAAGCTAACTGAAGCTATCTGAAGCTAAAGTAGAATCTATACAATTATATCGTATCACCAGTTATTTCGATGCATATGCGCGAGCTCAGTCCATGGACACAGACGAAGCATGGAGGTTTCTGTTGGGGCCGAGTGCACTGCCGACGCTTGCCAGAGTTTCCCGGTGGCACGCTGGCGGCCAGTGGTGGTAGCTGGACGCCGAATTGTTCCGGGTGGTCGGACGGAGATTTCGGCTGGTGTTTAGACGCCGGCGAACGGCGCTTTTGGCACCGATGGATACCAGAGCTAACAGGGCTAGCATCCGGAGCTAACTGAAGCTAACCAGGGATACAGTGCAGTCCGTGCTTGCGGTGGCAGGGCAGCGCCGGAGAGAGAAGCCGGCGAACGGGGTCACCAGAGCTAACAGGGCTAGCGTCGAGAGCTAACTGAAGCTAACCCGGGGGATCACCGTGGTCGCGGAGAGAGGAGCCGGCGGGGGCGGGGGCGGTGGACAGGACAGCGCCGGAGCGAGAAGCCGGCGAACGGGGGCACCAGAGCTAACAGGGCTAGCGGAGTTTTTATCAGATGGACTGATGCATTTGGGACAGAAGGACCGCGGTAAGTCAAAACAAACACACACAATCTGTACATTTAACGTTACTGGCGTTATTGCCCCTGGTGTGTAGTCCTATTTTTTTCCATTTAAATTTTTATTTAGGCTACAAGAGCTTGCTAGGCTATACAAATTAAATGTTTGAGCTCATTCATGTCAGTGCCTCGACACAGCCAACAGATGGCGACAAAGACCATGAGTTGCCCACATAGGCGCTCTGTCAGACTCGGCTGGTGTGTGTGGTGCATTCAGTGTCCTTGGAAAGCTGGGAATCTCTAGCTTTGTTCGATAGCAGACATATTGTTGTAGAGTGTTGAGAAAAGTATCCCAATGCCTTTGAACACAACTGGCTCTCATATTTAGTGAGTCTAGTCTTTGTCAAATTCGAAAGGGGCCAGTGTTAAAATCATAGAGATATAACACTAGAGGGGACATTCATTTGCATATCTGTATAGGCTACTGTGGATTTTAAGTTGATTGAAGTGTAGAGATGTTTGTTTTTACTGTAGTAGCCTACTTGTTTACATGATGGCATCTATATAAATTATTTATTTATGGATTGTAATCTTAATTGTAGGCTAAGATGTCATGCCAATAAAGTAAAAAAAACAAAAACAAAGACAATGTGAGGGCCTATGTCCATTATTACCTGTTTAAATTGTCTTAAAGCTGTCACACTATTTAGGCATTACATTTGCCTTTTATTGTATATTTTATCTGGGTGTATTGTTAGGTGTGTTTCAGTGTTGGTGATATTTAATTGTCTTAGTATGTCTATTGCTACAACAACAGATCATTTGGGGGGTTTTACATTAAAAAATAAGCAGATTTTCATATATACTCTTAATGCACCTACTAAGTACCAAAGAAATCTGAGAATTATAAAGTCTTCTTGAAAAAAGGATTCATAGTTTCTGTAAAGTAATGCACCATTAAAATACTTCCAGAAGATAATCTTTATGATTGAAAACATAATTACTTAACATAGTTTAGCTATTTTTATCTACAAACTACAAAACATTTTAGACAGTCGTAGTTGTCTTGCATACAGTGAGCTAAATAAAAAGTAGTAGTGATGTCTCAATACAAAAAATATTAGCATTATAATGGCAGCATAAGGCACTATCACCACTGGTTCCAATGACAGTCAGCTGAGCAGTTGACCCAGGTAAAATGGCTGCCATATGTTCCCATTCCAGAATAGGAATTCTCTATGACAGCTCCCCTCTACTGTTATATTTATGGCTCTGTGTCTCTGTTGCTCTGAAACTTTCTTGCAATTCCCAATAATAGTTTTTTAGGTTAACATGCCTATGCAAAATCATGAATGTAAGCACCTCAATGCTGAAATCTAGTAGTATAACATCATTTTACAGTTTTGGTTTATACAGGGTTGCTGTTTCTTGACTTAATCCAAGAGGTTAGGTGGTGTAGAAATGCAGGAAATTTGTTTTAAATTACTATTTTTTTTCTGGGGGAGTAGCCCTATATTTGTCCAGTGTAACTTTTATTTAGGCTACAAGAGCTTACATTGAATAGTTACGTGTTCAACATTTAAGATCGTGCTTTAAATGAAGACTTTTAGAATATTTAATTCTTGTGCACAGAGCCGCCAGAGACAGCTTTCTCTTGGTTTGGTGGCAAGTGGCAGCCGCAGCAGTAAGCATAGCCGTCCTGTAGGGGGCGGAGGGGAGCAGAGCAGCTATGATTGGCTCAAACTCCACCAGGATTTCAAAAGCAAACTAAACACGCGATTTGAGTGGCTAACTAGGATCTAGCATCGCGAGACTGTGGTTGATTGCTTCTCCCCCGCTTGAATTCAAACAGTGGCCTCACAGCTACACTGATTGCAACAGCGTCCTTCTCAGGTGAGGTAAATTTTATGAATTTGTTGTAGTATTTGGATTAGGAGAATAATACTTTCCTTCATGTGGTAAAAGAAATGGAATTGAATATGTGTGGTGGTTAGAAAACGTTGTCTGAGCAAAGGTGCAGTTTTAGTCTGGTTGTCTTCCTAAGAAGGCTAGGCTACATTAATTCCACAATTTTCGTATTTCGTATTTTGCAATTTTCCACGGTTTTCGTATTGAGAGCTAGGACACCATTTTCTCCTCAAATGTGAGTAATTAATCTGATTGGGGTAGGTTTGCCAACCCTCGCGGATTTGCCGGGAGACTAAATTGTTTTGGATGTGTGTGTGTGCGTCGGGTAGGTTGGCCGTCGTGTGCATCCACTGACTTTTTGTTGGGCTGTGCTTTTTACATATTTACTGTGTTGTTTTTCTTAGTTGTAGGTTTCATATTTAGCAATTGACAATGTGTGCTGATGGTAAACGGGACATGTACGTTGCGCATTTGGCATTGCCTAATGGTGAGGGGAACACGTAGATTTTGGCATTTAACATTGCGTAAATGCATGTCAGGAATGAAGTCATGTGCAAGTTTTTATAGTAGATGATCCTATTTTCTAGTTTTGCATGGTAACTGTGTGTGTGTGTGTGTTTGAGAGAGAGAGAGAACTGATTGATGCTGTGCGTCATTGGTGGCAATAACAATGGCATCATGTTATTAGTTTTAGTGTTTGTCTGTGTGTTAAACCTATAAACCAGGCAATTTGTACCAGATAGAGCTATGTTGACAAAATACCAGCAATGGAAAAAAAAATACCAGCCCTGGAAAATTGTATATCCTACCATATGGTGTAATAATCTGCTCACTTAACTGTTACGGTTATGCATCGCTACATAATTTTAACTGCTGTTTTGTGTATAGTATTCAGCAGTTTATCTCTTTGTTCATAGATTGAGATACAGCTTGCGCCTCTTCACTGATCCTTCTCAGGTGAGTCGCCTGACAAACGCTGTGCTCATAAAAATGGCATTTTAAAACAAGGGTGTAATGGCTACATATTAATTTGGTACAGGGCCTCAGTTCGGCTACACCTTTAATTGACTAGGGGGCGACATAGCTCAATCAGTTGCAGATGACGTCTAAGTTGCTTTGCAGCAGATGCTTTAACGTTACAACTGCCATATTTTAAATGAAAGACATGATAGGAGAGGAAAGAATTATTACACACAAATGACCTGACATTTGAAGTATTTGAACGTTTATTATAGGCAAGTGTAACTTTATGACAATATAATTCACATTAGTTGCACAGTAGTGAAAACATCTTAAAATATTTTGAAAATACCAAAAACAACAAGAAAAACATTGTTTATTAATATAAACGTTATTGGTGCTATATTAGGTTATTGCCACACACTGCTGCCCCTTCAACAAACTCTGTGCAACAGCAAGTGCACAGACTAGTATCTAGTGTTTTGATAACCATTTGATAGCCATTTGATTGTTTAAGTGCCCTATGTGCTTGTTGTGACACAACTTAATTTCTTTATTCATCATGAAAAACAGCTGCTAAGTTGTTCAAAAAAGTGCCCCATTGTATCATTTCAACGAAGGCAATCTACAAATAAAAGTAGATTTCTTTGTTTAAATTTGGTGTTTATATGGAAAAAATAACCTACAGAGAATGAGTATACGGTGGAGGTGAAGCTCCTGAATTGGATCCTCCATAATCTTACAAGTCAGCTCTGCATACAAAAAGTTTGTTTCACAGTCACCTATCAAAATGCCAACAATGCTGTTAACCCTAGAATACATATGATGTATAAAAAATGACCCATGTTTTTGTCTTCTTATCTATATGTGAGAGTAAACCATATTCATCCAAACTTAATTTTGATAAACCATTACACCCCTATTAAAATGACATTATGCAGTCAGTTACACAATTTGTGTTTAGCTGCTATCATTTTGTGTCTGTGAGGCTGAGTACTTTGTTTCTTTGTTGTTAGACTACTGTTCCAGTGCTACACCACTTCTGCAGTCCTTTTCAGGTAAGCCACCTCCATATTTCTAAACACATTTTTCATGGCATACATAAAATGTTAAAGTTCAGTTTGGTTGGTATTTGGCCCTGTGTTGGATAATTGGTAGGTCAGCTGTTAAAGCAATTGAAACAACCCTGCAAGGATCCAGCCTTCAAATCCCACTGACTCACACTGACAGTGTATGCAATAACTGTAATGTTAAGTCCCTATCAATCTAAAAACTTCTATCTTTATCACTAAAAAAAATGGTCTTCTGATTGGTCATGTTTGCCATGTCAGATGTCTGACTGCAGTGTCTTTGTACAAAATAAATGTAAGCAAATATTATACTACATGTTTGCAACTGCTATTATATTCATTCAAACATTAACTAACACATTTAAGTCTTTTTCTGTGACTTTAAATTTAAAATACAGTTTTGTGAATATTTTCTGTGTGTGTAGTTTTATTTCAACATGCATGTGTTTTGATAAAAACAAATGTATTTCTAATTAATAGTTGTATATCTCTATTACCTACAGGGTCACACCTGATAAGGGGTCCGGAAGACAAGTTGCACATTTACAGTGCTGAAGTTGTACATCTTGGTTAGTGTGCCACAGGATAGTTAACATGACTTTGCCATGTTGTCATTACAATTTCATGAACTTGCACTATGAAGTACAAATGATTGTGTGTTTTTGTGTACCGAAAGTAAAGATGCTCTTATTCATTTCTGTTTCTTTTTTCAGGCTCCCTGTGTTTACCATCTACCAGAGAGACCAATTACTTAAATCTTATATATTAATTTTGTAATTCATAGATTAGGTTTATATTGTAGTATTAGTTTTGAGTAGTTTAGATTATATTAGTTTAGTTTATATTGCATTAGATTAGATAACAGGTTATTAGATTAGGATAGATACTAGGATAGATATTAGGATAGATTACATATTAGGTTTGTTTATTTTATTTATTTATTTATTTGTTTATTTATTTATAAGGACAACACACATTAATCAACATTTCTGTAAATGTGCTAGTGTTAGCCAGCTGGCTAATTTTCAACTATAGTCCTTGTGGCAAGATGTTTTAAAACCTATAAAATGATAAAAATGTACAGAACAAAGACAACAAGACGCCATAGAGACAGCAACAAAACAAGAACTCTCAAGGCAGAACACAAGCCATGCAAAGCAACAGGAAACAGCAAAGCATCAGCACAACAATACAGCAACAACAAACACCATATTAACACATATAGTCATGCAAGCGACATGAAGCAACAACACACAGCCAAGCAATACTGACCACAACCAACTTATGGTACATGCAGTCATGCAGAGCAGCAATAACCAGTAAACATAAATAAAATACAGCAATCACTATTTAGATCTTATTTAAGTGTTACCAAATTGTTTATAAAATACTAGTAGATATTCCATACATACCTAAGCCATGCAAAGCTGGCCGCCTGGCAACGGGTAAAGGACATGGGACAAGTTAGCAGCAGGTTAGCCAATAATAACAATGATAATCATTAAATGAGCAATGTACTAAGTGGAGTCGAAATGTTCACATGTCTGACTTTTCAAAAGCCAGGCCTTGAGACTTTGTGTGAAGGTGTGGTAGGTGGTACAGTTTCTTATTTCAGTTGGTAGGGAGTTCCACAATTGAGAAGCTCTTACAGAAAAGCATGATTGGCTGAAGGAGCTGGACCTGAAAGGGATTACACAATCCCCTCTCAGAGCAGATCTTGTAGATCTGTTGTTTGATGTTAGCAGTTTGATATTCACCAATACTTTTCAGGTGAGTGACTGAATACCTTTTTTCAAGACCTGTGCTCATAACAATGAAAATAACATTTTAAAATGGAATTGTGGTATGAGTTCCATCAAGTTCCATGTAGCTGCTATCACTGTATCTCTGTGAGGCTCAGTAGTTTGTTCCTTTGTTAAACAAATGTTCCAACGCTACAACAGTAAAGCTGGTTTGGATAAAAGCATCCATTAAATGGCAAATTGTTTGTGCACTATTTTCAAATCTACACATTATCAGCCCAGTCAAAAGTTTCAAATTAGAAATCTCATTTCGCATGTAATTGAACAAAAATACATGTCAAGTGTACACAATGCTAAACTTACAGCTGTCTGTAATTTTGAGCTTTATGTCTTTACTACTTTGCAGGGTCACACCTGCTAAGGGAATCCAGGAGACTACTCATCATCTGATTTGCATTTCCGTGCCTCAGTAAGTTACATGTTTCTACAAACATTTTGGACACTGTCATGGCATTATGGCAAATGTTGCATCATTCCAGTGATACTGAAATTGTGAATCTACACATCAGCAGTCAGAGTACTATTCCATAAAGCCAGATTACCAGATCAACTAGATTAATTTCAGCAAGTCAATCTTATTTCCAGGGAATTAAATTGCACAGAGCATATTGAATGAAGATTGACATGAATTTCCATGTAAATGTAATCTACCAGACTTGCAACTCATGAAGCACCCAACTATTTTGGCTCCATAACAAATTATGTACTTTAGGTTAACTGCCATATATAGTACAAATATCACATTAACAGTCTGTCTGTATGTTATGCACATCAAGGTATTCAGTATTGTCAACATATGTACAAAAGCTACAACTTTAAAACTGGCTACCTATGAATTACACTAATACAATAAACAGATGATCTTTCATATAATGGTAAATCATGTCAAAATATATGTTTTAAATATTTTCTGGCATACAAAAACCATGCAAATGCTGTGAGTGGTGACACATTTGACATTGGAAGTGTACTGCACAGTAAATATTCACATTCAATTTCCCCATTCAATAGTAAATTCATGCAGGTCATTTTTGGCCCACCTAGGTAAACTTGGCATTTTAACAAAAAAATGTGTTTCAAAATTAAAATGTGAAGGTAAAACATTTAATAGGGAGATATAAAACACAAATTTTGAATATTAAGTGGTGAAATGTTTTCATTGCAAAACAAATTGCATGAAAACACAGTCTGATCATTTTCGACCCACTTGTGCACCTAATTTAACTCATATCTGCCTTTCTTACCCTCCTTTGTGGAATAGGCTCCAGGTCAGAAGTGTCAAAATAAACATCCATTTGAAAGTAATTGAGCAAAAAAAAAATTTGTGCGTAAAGATTGGCCACAATAGTTGACCAGTCAAGTAGTGTCAACAGCCCCTATGTGACCAGGCTGATTGACTAAGTCCTAAATACTATAAATAATAAGTAATCTACCAATTTTATATAACCCAATCAAAGTTAAATCTATATTTTGAGCCTGTGCACAATGGCATGCACCACTGCATGCTATAGTTCATTTGTATATGTTTTTTCAGATGATGTCATAGTTGCCGAATCCCACTAATTTCATAAAGATTGGGAAAAGCTGTCTTAAACCAGCCCTATTAAACTTTCATGATTCATCTAAAATATGTCACGTAGAAAATGTAAACTAGATGAAGGCTGCAGGTCCATATTCAACAAAAACACAAAGGAAGAAATAGACCATAAAGATCTTTTACATTTCACTTTGCCCTTTTCTTAATTAATTTAAGGAGAAATTGCATTCTTCTTAAAAAATACACAGTTCATGTTTTCATCAACAAGATAACCCAGAAACGTATTCTTAAGGCTATCTACATTACAGCGCCATTTAGATATAGCCACTCTTGAGCTGACTACTTTACTAATCATTTGGACAACCCACCAACCACTCCACCTTGAATAAGTGGAGTTTTGCATGTCCCTATGAAGTGTTCTCTTTTTCACAGCTTTATTTCATTATTACATTGCAGGGTCACACCTGATAAAGCAGCTCAGGAGACAGATTTTCTAGTGTTGCAACTTCTTGTCTTGGTGAGTGTGTCACAGAGTCTTTGACCTCTCACATTACTGTGTCATTCTATCTTCATGCAATATGGTAAATTGTCATTACAGATACAGTGGCTTGCAGTTAAGGTCATTGTTAATCTACTGAGTAAAAAGTAATGGTTGTTCTTTAAATTGCTGTTTCTTTTTGCAGGATCCCTGTGTTTACCATCTACCAGAGAGAACAATTTCAAGCTTCAGTCTTCAATATTTTCCATACATATATTATATTACATTTCATTAGCAGACTTTTGATAGGCCACAATTTTGCAAGAATTATTTAGTAATTACAACATTTTTGTTTGATATTTTTGAAGATGCCAAGGAAAGGCAAGAGATCCCAGGCTGCAAAAACCCGCTGGACAAAGATGGACCTGGCAGATCCACAGACCAGTCCGCCCGGCACCAGCAAAGAGGTACATTGTAAAGAATTGTGTATCCTTCTTTTGCATTTGACAATAATATCCAAGATATATTTGCACCTTTGTCTGCTAATGTCTGCTTAAAGGTCCCATATTCTACACTTTCCAGTGTTTTACTTTGTCTTGAGGTCTATTACAGTTTTTCTCGATCGCTTACACACTATAACTGGGCCTACTAACTAAACATCCCAAACCATGACGCCATCTACCAAAAGACAGACCCATTTGCCAAAACTATAAACACTATTCCCCTGTTTTCACACATATTCACATTTGTTGAACTTTTTGTGAAAAACTCTACACACAAATCCCTTCATATATCACTGGCTGCACCATGTGCTCATTTAGAAAGCACTGGTATTCAATATCATTAACTCAAGTCATCACAGCTCAAACCCAATTAACACACAATTCCCCAGGTGCAAACACTAAGACTCAAAATTGTTCACCCACCAATCAGAACCTCAGGATAAATACATAGATAGATAGATAAAAGAGCCATGGGTCAGTTCACTTGTTTTGGAACAATGGATCCACAAAGACCTGAAGGTAGAGGAAGAGGACACAGGGGAGGAGGTGGAAGAGGAAGGGCAAGGGCAAGGAGACAAATAGTTTCTGATGAGATTCTTAAATTGGGATGCTGAGGCAGAATAAATGTGATTTCTTTCTTTATCTACAAACTGTTTTTTTAAAATTGGTTTATATTGGTAAATACATGGACATTATTTTACTGTATTCTACGCTCTTTATCAGTTGCATATTTTTACAGTACATTTACTTTTTCACTCAATTTCAGTTTATTTTACTACAGTACATTGAGGAATTAAAAATGTTGAAAATACATAAATACATGTGTTGTGTCTTTATATTGTGTTCATCATGTAAAGAGGTTGTTCTGGGGGAAAACCATAAGTGCCATTATTCATTGCAGTAACAGGTTTTTACAGTAGTGTTTTGAATTGATCTCACCAGTGTGTAATGGCTACTTTGTAGTGTGTGTGTATTTGATGGCTTTTGTGTGATGTCTGAAGGCAAAGTTTGGTTTAGATGGAAGATTACATGGTTTTGAGTGGAGAGTTTGATTTTGACATGGAAGTTTGAAGTTTGTGAAGATGAGTGTGCAGTTATGCATTTGTGTTTAGAGTTTTGGGAAATGGAGCATAATTTCAAGAAATGTGTCTTAGCAATCAAGAAAAACTGTAAAAGCTGTTTGTCTGGTATCATCTACCAAAAACACTCTCAATCCATTTTACATGTTAATTTTGCACCACCTCTCTAAGCCTTTCCAATAACAGGTTGTTTCTGCTCCTGTGTCTTTAAGGCTTATTAATATTAATGACCCCAATGTTGTGATTGGCTAACCGTTTCAAATTTCAAAGGTGACACACCACAGCACTGGCAGAGCAGGCAGCAGACAGGCAGGGAAAACTCTCCAGTAATAAACAATGACAACCGCTCAAACACTTAAAAAAAAAACAAAAAAAACACTGTTAGTCTATTATTTCTTACAAAAATGATAATGAAAGTTACGGAAGTCCAAACAGCTGGTTTAGAGGCTCGCTTTTCTAATATGGATTGTGTGGATTTAGTTGGCGACCGTGCATTTTGATACTTTCACAATGTTTAGATAGCACATCCAACTCCTTTATAATCAAAGAGGCAAGGAAAATCCTGTTGGGACCTTTAAAGAGCAAACACTTTGAGAAAATGTTACTATTTGTCATCAGATACCTGAAGGCCTGACAGACCAAGGGGCAGCAAAGCGCCGGCGTAAGATGGACGGGCCAACTGTACAGGCACCAGTCAAACAGGTACATACATTGTCCTACAGTGTACAGACACAGCATATTTGCAGCACACTCAGTTATATCTTTGCTAACTCGTCATTATCACACAATACTTGAAAGTCCAGTGGCAGCAGTTACACTGTAGATATGGCTTGACACCCAGGGTTATATCTTACTTGGCTGCTCATCATAACATAATGTGTGAAGTTACTTTTCTTTTAAATGTCTGTTTGCAAAATATTCTTCAATCTTACACCCTTTCGTTACTGCTGTCAATATTTTCAAACCTTTGATTGAAACGTGGATTCTGCTACAATTTTACTACAATTCCCTAATCAATCACTATTTGGCAAATGCTCAATTGTACAGTGGTGTTGCATCTAATGTGGATTTAACTTACAGTAAGTCAACCACATGGTTTATAGACTGAAACAATGGAAACTTCAAAGAAGAATAACAAATTATAACTCCCTAATACCATTTCACTCAGACTCTAGTGATCATGTGTGATGAGATGTTTACTCTCTCTCAGCCTTGGTTGCTGCATGTATCTGAACATGTTAAGATCTCATGTCACTGATTGTAATACAATTCTATTTGAAGCTACTGTTTTTCACACAGAATGCCCCCCACATGCACTTTGGCATTATGTACCTTCCCTATTTAGAATGTAACACCACTGTATTTGGTATAAAAGTATAAAGTTGTTGTCTGCACCAGTCACATGTTAGTTGCTTCTAGGGCTGTCCCCGAAAAATCAACAATTCAATGGATCAACCAACAGACCCCCATATCGACTGCACTGATCATAGTCAAACAGTTAATTACACTGTTGTGTTTGGAAGGGTGACAGCAGCAAAGCTAATTACAATACTACTAATTTAATTGGGTATTTGAACAAACACTATTTGATGGAGTACAGCAAGATCCCACACAATATGCTAGCTCACAACAAGAATATACTGAGGCAGCAAACATTAGAGGATGCAGTTAAAAAAGAAAAAACGAGAGGATTATCATTGAATTTACGGCAATGGATGACCATCCCCTGTGGCCTTTGGCTGTTTAACATAGCATTTAAAAAAACAACAACTGTACAATCTGGTATTTGAAAACCACAATTACTCTCATTACAGACATTTGGGTGTTCAGATGTCATTGCTAAGTTTGACCATGCACTGGATTGATTGCAGCTTTAATTTACAAAGTGCAGCATTGAAAAATAAACACTGACATTTCAAAATGAAAATGCCTAGTTGAAAAAAAAAAAACACTTATTATACCACTGGTAGACTGGTTTGTTTGATCAATCTTAGTCAATTAGGAAAAATCTTAGTCAGGGACAGCCCTAGTTGCCCATCAAAAAAAGAAAGATATTCTATAATTGTGCTCAATACTATAAACATAACGCATTTGCACAAATAATAATGGTGTCACACCATTATTTAATATTTCATTCAGCTACCTGATCAGACAGCTGAAGAGTCACAGATTCAACAGCCAAGCAAAGGTAAACCTGTAGTTCAGATTTCTGGCACAGGACATGCAAAAGCTGTCATCACACCCAGGATTACATCTGTGCAGGCATCTCATTGTCAAAATGATGTCAGATATGCTCCCTTCTCAAGAAATCATCAGTGCACATGTGTAGCTCTGACATTTCTGGCCTACCACAATGAAGGAGCACAATTGAGGAGGCCTGACCTTGACAAAATACTACAGGAGGGTGATTCTTTGTACACCTGTGTTCAGGCAAACCTTATTGTTGAGGGGAAATTTCGAGGAAACCACTTGAGCATGGAAGATGTGCCACAGAGTGTTACAACAAACCAAAATACATACAGTGTACTCAAGTCTCCAGCGGAGATGGGATACCTGAGAGCCACACGTACTGATCGCATGCAGAGTTGGTGGTTGAATCTTTCCGACAGACTTCAGTGTCTCTCAACATCTGTCAGCCACGCATTACTCATTGTTCCTCCTGAGTGCATTGCTGTGTTTAGAGACAGATCTGGATGGTATGGCTTCTTTGACTCTCACTCAAGGACTCCCAATGGACTGCCCCACCCTACTGGTCATGGAACTGCTGTGATGTTGACTTTCACACACCTGAGTGACATGATTAACAAGATACACATGTTGTTCCAACATCGTGGTGATAAAACCCAATATGACTTCATGCCTGTGTCATTTCAACTGGAGCCCCAACCCAGCCAACATTCTGGACAGTCAACTAATGTGCAGAACTCACAAGAGAGTTCAACTGTACCACAAGTGGAGACAAGTGGAGAGCCCCAACCCAGCCAACATTCTGGACAGTCAACTCATCTGCAGATCTCACAACAGAGTTCAACTGTACCACAAGCAGAGACAAGTGGAGAGCCCCGACCCAGCCAACATTCTGGACAGTCAACTCATCTGCAGATCTCACAAGAGAGTTCAATTGTACCACAAGTGCAAATAAGTGTAGGAGCCCAAAACCCACAAAACAAAGGACAATACAGAAAGATGAGCAAATTAAATAAACAACGGCGAAAAAGAGAAGCAATGCGCATGGAAAGGAA
Source organism: Centroberyx affinis (assembly GCF_046629955.1). Classification (NCBI taxonomy): domain Eukaryota; kingdom Metazoa; phylum Chordata; class Actinopteri; order Beryciformes; family Berycidae; genus Centroberyx; species Centroberyx affinis. The sequence goes on from NW_027280786.1 coordinate 27,029, forward strand.
CATGTGTAGAAGATAAAGAAGCAGCTGCCTCTCATGAACTAAGAAAGGAGAAAAAACGACAATTTGACAAAAACAAATATGTCAGTTGTTCACAGTTTCGGAAGGCATATATGAACAGGAGATATAACAGAGATCCTGATTTCCAAAAGAGACAGAAGGGATACATGATCAGGAGATACAACAGAGATCCTGATTTCCAAAAGAGACAGAAGGGATACATGATCAGGAGATACAACAGAGATCCTGATTTCCAAAAGAGACAGGCAAAGGTCTGTTTAGGCTCCAGTGGACTTACACTGTCATTAACTCTTGAAATGTCTGTATCACACCAATGTTTCCACATTGTTATTGTTCATTAATGTTTATGGTTTTTTTGGGGTTCTGTGAACCCTTTGTGCTATCTTATGATCAATAAAAGAGTAATGTATCATATGATAGTACACACATGTCACTCAGTGGGGAGTGATGCACTGTTCTCAGCTCTTGGTACAATGATTTGCTTCTAGGTGTTCGGTTTCTGACCTGCTGAGCGGGCTGTCACAAGCCAGCAGTGTCAGCCGTCCCTTTAGCTTATTGTTGTTTAAATCAGGAGTGAGATTACATAATTATTCACTCATGTTGGAAATGTTCAGGGTACAGAGGGCTCATACCACTACAATGAACTGTTTAGGCTCCAGTGGACTTACACTGTCATTAACTCTTGAAATGTCTGTATCACACCAATGTTTCCACATTGTTATTGTTCATTAATGTTTATGTTTTTTTGGGGTTCTGTGAAACCTTTGTGCTATCTTTTGATCAATAAAAGAGTAATGTATCATATGATAGTACACACATGTCACTCAGTGGGGAGTGATGCACTGTTCTCAGCTCTTGGTACAATGATTTGCTTCTAGGTGTTCGGTTTCTGACCTGCTGAGCGGGCTGTCACAAGCCAGCAGTGTCAGCCGTCCCTTTAGCTTATTGTTGTTTAAATCAGGAGTGAGATTACATAATTATTCACTCATGTTGGAAATGTTCAGGGTACAGAGGGCTCATACCACTACAATGAACTGTTTAGGCTCCAGTGGACTTACACTGTCATTAACTCTTGAAATGTCTGTATCACACCAATGTTTCCACATTGTTATTGTTCATTAATGTTTATGTTTTTTGGGGGGTTCTGTGAAACCTTTGTGCTATCTTATGATCAATAAAAGAGTAATGTATCATATGATAGTACACACATGTCACTCAGTGGGGAGTGATGCACTGTTCTCAGCTCTTGGTACAATGATTTGCTTCTAGGTGTTCGGTTTCTGACCTGCTGAGCGGGCTGTCACAAGCCAGCAGTGTCAGCCGTCCCTTTAGCTTATTGTTGTTTAAATCAGGAGTGAGATTGCACATTATTTACTCATGTTGGGGATGTTTACAGATGAGTACAGCGGGCTCATACTGGCACAGTGTTCTATATTGGCTGGACAGACTTCCTTTGTCATTCATTATACTACTGCTCTTTTCAAGATTAACATGTTATGCTTATCAAGCAGTATCATGGCAGTGTGTGGGGGGCACACTGCCTTGATGAGATCAAGCAACATAAAGTAAACAAAAAGTGAGCTGCAGCTCCAGTGATGAAACGGGACACCAAAACAAAAGAAGACATTGAGGTAAAAATCATGAATAGGACTGCTAAGTGCATAAATGTTCACATGTAATTGCATGATTAAATCATCAATAGTATGGACTATAGTGTACATGAAGATTCATGTGTGGAACAGAGTTTTTGCAATATATTTTGTATGTTGAATAATTTATGTATATTATAATGTATACGGTTTCCTGTTTTTGTTGCCATTACTAACATATGTGTCCTTTTAGTATAGCCACAGAAAATGTGGTCACCACACCATGCTTACCAAGAAGCATCATGGCGGCGTGCAGATGGGAAAAAAACAAATCTCAAGCTAAGTGTTCATTTTTTCTGTTCATCTTATTATTGCATCTTATAAATGTTATAAAATAACATTTCACTACTTTGAGAATTTGTCAGAAAATTTGGCATCACCACTTACCCAAAAAAAACATTTCATGAATGTAGATACAACTGAAGAATTAGCACTAATACAGCTGTTTATGTTCTGATTGTTTTTCAGACATGGCACAGCTGTTAAACAAAGATGAAGACCACAGTGAACACCACAATGTCGATGACAGCAGGTCCAGTGAGGAAGCAGCACACCAAAACAAGTAGATATTGAGGTAAAGGTTATGAATAATGACTGGTAAAGACTACTTTTGCATCCAGTGTGTCTTAGCCAGTGTCATATTTGGTCATGTGCTGTGTGTAAGGGCATATTTGCAGTATATGTCAAATATTATGCATTCTAGTACACATGCTAATGAATGTGGGTGAATAAAGGAAAATGTGCAGTGCATTTTACATGTTTGAAAGTTGAGAGAGTGTACAACGTACTTAATACAATTCCCTGTTTTTGTTCTCATTACTGATACGCATGTCCTTCTGTATAGCTGCAGAAAGACTTTGGCCACCACACCATGCTTACCAAGAAGCATCATGGCATTGTACAGATGGAAAAACATCATCTAATGATAAGTGTTGCATTTTTTCACTTCATTATATTTTGGTGTAAGCTAATGTTTTCACTATTTTGACAATTACCCATATAATACATTGTCACCACATACCGAGGGAAACATTTCACTAATGTTGATATAAAAGAAGGACTAGGACTAATTCAACTGCTGATGTTCTCTAACTATTTTCAGACGCAGGACAGCTGATACAGATGGGGAAGCAGTGAGGAAGCAGAGGAAGCAGTGCACCAAAACATGAAGGATATGAATTTCACTGGTAAATTCTAGTGTTGCAGTATATTTTGTCATATGGGGTTTCTGTATCTAGTTAAGTGCAAACAAGTTTACATTGATGTGCATGCTTACATCTTCTTCATTATGAACTATACTCTGCATGATGGGGACTATGTCGGTAAATAAGTAAGTCTGCAGTGTATTTTGTGTTAAAATATGTTATCACCACATGCTCATAGAAACATTTCACTAATAAAGATGTAAAAGGATTAGGGCTATTGTAGCTGCTGATGTACTTTTTTTACTTTTTCAGACAGCTGTTAAAGCAAGGTGAACACCGCGACGACGATGGCAGCAGCTCCAGTGAGGAAACAACGCACCAAAGTAAACAGACATTGAGATAAAGGTTAGGAAAATAGGACAGCTAAACTTGTTCTCATTACTAATGTACATTTCCTTCTGTATAGCCATGGATTTGTGCAGATGGGAAAACAACATCTAATGCTAAATGTTGCAGTTTTTCTCTTTAGTATGTTGTAAAATAATGTTTTCACAAACAAAACATTTTAGTAATGTCGATATAAAAGGACTAGGACTAATGGAGCTACTGTAGTAACTGCACCCACACCGTCATTGTCATCACACATCTGGAAGGGCCTTGCATCCTGTGTGTGAGCCTCTTCCCTGATAACGGATCAGGAAAGTGGATGGAAAGTGGTTGGATCGTAAAGGAGGCCACTGACCTCTTGGTAAATCACTCCATTTTCACCCTAAGAGCTGATATCAAGGACCAGACCTGGTAAATAACCATAAAACACCAACACTCAGCCCTGTCTTTGGTAATCCCCAAAGAGACAGAGAGTCTGAGATGACACCCATTGGAATGTTGCCAAAATCAAGAGAAATCTTTGATACAGACTCATGAAACTTTGGGTATCACATTGTGGTGGACTCTAATGTATATGACTAATTTTATGTGTAACTGTGATGTTTTATATAATAGTTATTTACGTTATTCAATTTCGTTATCTTTACATAGGGCTTCGATAGCCATGTTTGATATTAAAGTGTTCAGGAATTTGTGCTGAGTTTAATAATGTTAATGTTACGACGGTCAATTATGGTGTATAGATCTGGGAACCAAAATTAGGGTTTCATGCATATGTAATGAGCCGTAAAACTAGACATGCCAGCCCACGCACACACCCCTCAACTGATCACAACAAAACCAAACACACACATTTCCAAGCGGATTTCATGCACTTTACGTGGTCGCGACACGTGTGCTAACGGAGTCTGACAACAACTTTGTTCCAAAGTTTGTCTCCAAAGACGGACTCAACTGCATCATCATCATCAAACCAAGTAGAAGCCTGTTTCATCCGAAACAGTGAAGATTGCCTTGCTGCCTGCCTATCTGCCTGACAAATACACACACACACCAGCACATGTGTCTGTGTGTCCTACCTGCTACAACCTCACTATCAGCTATCCTGCTGAGTTTAACTCTGAAGAATCATCGAAACGTCCAGAGTGGGTCGGCGTTAGCCTTGAGAGACCCACAGCCCTGTCCAGCAGCCTGCGTGCTCCAGCCTGCGTGCTTCACTCTGCTGCGGCCTGCTGAGATCAACTGAACAGACCTCGGAGCTTCATCCTCCAGCACCTCGTCGAGCTGAGACTCCTCACAGCCTCCCGGCCTCAGCGTGCTTCATCTCCCTCCGGACCTTCGCTGGTGTCGTATGTACTGATCATTGTCCACGGGGCATCATATCATACATCACACATAGCTATTCCATTACATTCACACTTCACACACATATCACACACCTTATTACGGCTCCCTATAGTTATAGTGACCATTCAGTTATTCAAAGATTCATTTGAGTTTTCCAGATAGTTATACTGTCGCCCTTTATTCCTATCTTGCCGACTCATGTCTTCCACTGCTCATCTTCCATGATTGTGTCTGCTGAAATGTTGGTTTAATTATCAGTATTGCATATTTACATGATCATCTATTCCTATTGCCATTGATTCATCAATTCATAGGTATACCTCTTGTATATACTGTACTATATTCACTTGTATGATTATTGAGTGTGCTTAGTTTAGTAATAAATATATTATTCTGCATAAAGTCACCTCCTGTGTTCAGTGTGTGGGTTTAAATTCAAACATGCAGAGAAGTCACTCCTTCAGATGAGACCTGTTGATGCTGTCTGTTATCTGGTGCCCCGTTCTTAATTCTCATTGAAGCTAACTCTAAATTATATTGATATCAGACACCATTAATACCTATCACCACTACACTACTGATGTTCTCTGATTATTTTCAGACACAGGACAGCGGATACAGATAAAGGAAACTGCCGACAACAGTGAAGATAGAGGACAGCAGCAGCTCCAGTGAGGAAGCAGAGGAAGCAGTGCACCAAAACATGAACACATTGAGGTAAAGGTTAAGAATTTCACTGGTGTTGCAGTATATTTTGTCATATGGGGTTTCTGTATCTATTGAAGTGCACACAGGTTTACATTGATGTGAATCCTTATATCTTCTTTATTATGGATTGTACTGTGCAAGACGTGTGGGCAAGTGAAAGTGAGGTGTCTGCAGTGTATTTCATGTGTTTCAGAGTTTGTGTACAAGGTAGTGTGTACAGTTTTCTATTTATTGTAATTACTAACATGTATTTCCTTTTATTTAGTGTTATGACCCCAGGCCATAATGTGTATTTGTATTTGACTGTGGTTTTTGTGCTGTTTTCCCTGCCTGCCTGAGGGTGGTGCTGTTCACCCTGTTCTGTGTGTTTTCTCAGTGTGCCAAGTTGCAGTTGGTGGCCTGTGATTGGACGGAGACTGATGCCGCCTGCTTTAAAATGGCGCCCGCTGATGCCAGCTTCGCTCTCTCTCTTTTCCTGACTCCCGACCAGACTGTGCTGTGCTGCCTAGCAATCACCAATGTTAGGATTGTTAATGTGCCAATCTCTGTTGCACATACTGTAAATATCTTCTAAAAGAGCAGTCCTGGTAGTTGTAGGGGTGAGAAGCCTTTTCTTTTGACATCTTTTCTCCTGTTTATGTTAGGGAGGTAGGTAAGAGACCTGTATTTTCTTTTGTTTTCTTTTGATGAAGTTAGGTAAGATAGTTGTTAATACTATAGATTGTTTTGTTTATTGTTTTGGGCCGTGCTCTCCCCGACGCCTATTCTACCTTGTTCTGATGAATAAGTCAATTATGTTTGGACTGCATCTGCCGTGGCACTGGTCATCCTTGGGAGTGGGAAAATGGGGGAGTCACTTTTGTGTTGTGCTCAGTTTTCCCCTAAGCCGGGCGTAACATTTAGTTTCAGAAGAACAGTTTGAGCACCAGACCACTGTAACACTGATTTACTTCATCCATCAGAGTTCCAATCCACTGAAATCACCTACTTCCTCACTTCCTTTTTACTTCTGTGTATGTTACATTTTGTAATTTAATATTTGTTTACCCACTCTTGGCACTCATTGCATGCCTGACATTCCTGGAAAGGGGATCCCTATTTGTGAGGCCCTTCTTCCATTTTTCCCTTAATGAGATGTTTGTGGAAGTTTTTGTGTCCACATTGAGTATCTAAGGGGGGCATTCATTCATTGTATTGAAACATGGACTTTGCATTTCCATCCCTTGTTGAGTATTATGTTGAATTATGTTGCTTGACAGTAAATATGACAAATAACCTTTTTTGTTTTTTACTGAAGAAAAGATTTATAGACCACTACTTAATTTTTTCAAGGTAATACAGCTGTTAAAGCAAGGTGAACACCACATTGAACACCATGACGACGATGGCAGCAGCTCCAGTAAGGAAACAACACACCAAATTGAACAGACATTGAGATAAAGGTTAGGAAAAAACAGCTAAACTTGTTCTCATTACTAATTTACATTTCCTTCTATATAGCCATGAATATGTGCAGATGGGAAAACAACATCTAATGTTAAATGTTGCCGTTTTCTCTTTACTATGTTGTAAAATAATGTTTTCACCATTTCTGCAATTTTCCATAAAATATGTTATCACCACATAGACAGGGAAACATTTCACCAATAGTGATATAAAAGGACTAGGACTAATGGACCTACTGTCAGACACAGGACAGCTGAGACAGATAAAGGAACATGACGTGAAGACAGTGAAGACCACACTGAGGACAGCAGCAGCTCCAGTGAGGAAGCAGTGCACCAAAACATGAACACAGTGAGGTAAAGGTTATAATATGACTGATAAGGCCTAGTGTTGCAGTATATTTAGTCATGTAGTGTGTGTATTTGTGTAAGGCAACAAATATTCACATGTGCATGTTTATATCTTCAGTATTATGGATTGCTGTACGCATGGTCATGAGTGTGTGGAAAAATCAGTAGAGGGGAGGCATGCAGTGCATTTTGTGTGTTTGAAAGTTTGTATACAATGCAGTGTATACAGTTTACTGTTTTTGTCCTCTTTACTAATGTACATTTCCTTGTGTATAGCCACAAAAACAGTTTTCAGCATCATGGCAGGGTGCAAATGGGAAAACACTGACTAATGCTACAACTTGCAGTTTTTTCCCTCCATTATATGTTAAAATGTTTTCACTATTTTCACAATAACCTATAAAATATATCATCACCACATGCCCAGAGAAACATTTAACTAATGTTAATATAAAAGGATAAGCACTAACGGAACTACTTATGTTCTCTGTTCTATGTTCTCTGATTATTTTCACATACAGATAAAGGAAGACGATGACAACAGTGAAGACCACACAGAGGACAGCAGCAGCTCCAGTGAAGAAGCAGAGGAAGCAGTGCACCAAAACATGAACACAGTGAGGTAAAGGTTATGAATTTCACTGGTAAAGCCTAGTGTCGCAGTATATTTTGTCATATGGGGTTTCTGTATCTGTTGAAGTGCACACAGGTTTATGTTGATGTGCATGCTTATATCTTCTTTATTATGAACTGTACTGTGCATGATGTTGACTGTGTGGGTAAATAAGCGAGTCTGCAGTGTATTTTCATGTGTTACAATATGTTATCACCACATGACCAGAGACACATTTCACTAATGAAGATGTAAAAGAAAAATTTGGACTAATGAAGCTGCTGATGTTCTGTAATTTTTTTCAGACATGCCACACCTGTTAAACCAAAGCAAACATCACAGTGAATGCCACATTGACAATGACAGCAGCTCCAGTGAGGAATCAGAGGGAAGCAGCACACCAAAACAATCAAACATTGAGATGGAGGTTAGGAAAAATAGGACAGCTAAAGCCTAGTGTAAAACTTTTTGTTTTCATTACTAATATTTCCTTCTGTACAGCCATGGATATGTGCAGATTGGAAAACAACATCTAATGCTAAATGTTGCATTTTTCCTTTTAATCTTTTCACTATTTGTACAATTTCCCATAAAATATGAGATCACCTGATAGATAGGAAAACATTTTACTAATGTCGATATGAAAGGACTAGTCCTAATGGAGATACTGATGTTCTCTGATTATTTTCAGACACAGGACAGCGGATACAGATAAAGGAACATGACGTGAAGACAATGAAGACCACACAGGACAGCAGCAGCTCCAGTGAGGAAGCAGAGGAAGCAGTGCACCAAAACATGAACACATTGAGGTAAAGGCTATGAATTTCACTGGTACAGCCTAGTATCACAATAAATTGTGTCACTTGGGCTGTCGTTATTAAACTGCACACAGGTTTACATTGGTATGCATGCTTACAACTTCATTATTATGGATTGCACTGTGCATGTCGGTGTGTGTGTGGGTAAAGAAATGAGTATGCAGTGTGTTTCATGTGTTAAAATATGTTACCAACACATGCCCAGAAAAACATTTCACTAGTGAAAATGTAAAAGGATTAACAGTAATGAAGATTCTGATGTTCTGTTTGTTTGTTTTTTTCAGACACAGCACAGGCGTTAATGGACAGCAAAGACCACAGTGAACACCACAATGGCAACAGCTCCAATGAGGAAACAGCATACCCAAACAAGCAAACATTGAGATAAAGGTTATGAAAAATAGCACTGCTAAAGCCTAATGTAGACGTTTTTGTCACCATTACTAATGTACATTTCCTCCTGGAAAGAAATACATTGGTATTTCAGGTGGTACAGGTGGGAAGACAATGTCTAATGCTAACTGTTGCTGTTTTTCTCTTTGCTATGTTGTACAATCATGTTTTCACTATTTCCACCATTTCCCATGAATTATATTATCACCACATAAACAAGAAACATCATCTAATTTCAATATAAAACAACTAGAACTGATGGAACTACTGATGTTCTCTGATTATTTTCAGGCGCAGGACAGCGGATACAGATAAAGGCCAGTGAGGAAGCAGCACACCAAAACAAGAACACATTGAGGTAAAGATTCTACATGACACTGGTAATGGGAAAATTATACTTCCATATCTATACACACTGGAGCATCGCTCTCAGTACAAAGCATGTGTGTTGTTGCCCACAAAGGATCTCGCCATAGCTTACATACAGCTCTCCAAAAATTAAACTACACAATGTGATGCACGACCAGAACGACAGTCATTGGCCTGCTTCATATTTCCTCCTACCTGTATCCAGTAGCTGAGAGACAGTGTGTGGAGTGCTGCAAATATATAGATCTGGAAAACAGTTCATTCCCAAATTAGAAAGATTACTACATGTAACTGTATTCATGGTGAAAAATATCCCAGAACTCAACTCTCACAGAATGTAAACACTATGACATCTCCTGTTATTACTTCCATCCTAAAAAAAGAACACAGCTGCCATATAGTATTTCAACGGTATACTGTACAATCACCAACACAGAACCATAAATGCTTAGACCAATCACAGCACATGTTGTAATATGTGGTCTCTTCATCTAAGTGCGCACAAGTTTACATTGATGTGCATGCTTATATTTTCATTATTATACATTGTACAATGCATGATGGTGACTATGAGGGTTCTGTGATAGAACTGACTCTGCAGTGTGTTATCTGATTATTTTCAGGCGCAGGACAGCTGATACAGATAAACTAAAAAGATGACAACAGTGAAGACCACACAGAGAACAGCAGCAGCTCCACTGAGGAAGCAGCATACAAAAACAAGAACACATCAAGGTAAAGGTTATAGAAGTCACTGGTAAAGCCTAGTGTTACAATTTATTGTTTCATATGGGGTGTCTCTATCTATTGAAGTGCACACAGGTTTACATTAATGTCAAAGCTTGTAGCTTCATTATTATGGATTGTACTGTGCATGATGGTGACGGGTACATTAATGAAAGATTTCTGCTATGTATTTCATTTATCCTGAGTGTGTACAAGGTAGTGTAGAACTTTCTGTATTTATTCTAGTTACTTGACACCAAATATGACAAATTAACTTCTGTTACTGTTTTCAATTTTACACTGAATTAACAACTGTCTGGCTATATTCTCTTTTTACTGTATACAATATGTTATTAAATGGCTTTGAAATAAAAAATAAATGATCACATATAGTGCCATGTCAGACTTATCCATATAATGGTACTATCTGTTGAAAAAAACATTTTCAAGCTACCACTCAATGTATATGTATAGACTTAGCTGAAACATAAACTATATTATAGAAAAGGCTAAATTTTGTAAAGACAATATAATTGTGCTTGCTGCCCTTGCAACAGTCCCTTAGACTTGGCGTTCATTAGTTTTGCTAAGAAGTGCAGCATTGCAATTGTTAGCATTTTGCTAGAGTGTTAGGAGCAGTAGTAGTAGTACTAGTACTGGTAGTAGCAGCAGTACTACTAGTAGTAGTGGTAGTAGCAGCAGTAATGGTAGTAGTAGCACTTTCACTGGCACTAGGTCACAGAGAACCAAATAGAGGGATACAGAGCTGTGTGTGTATCTTACACAGTGAAAATACACTGTAGAGGATTCAGTCCAGGATTCAGCAACAACACTGCTCTCACAGCGGTATAGCCTATTCAAGTGAGCATTTATTTTACTTGCTAAAAGCTGTCTGGGTCTCGGGTATTTCTGGCCAGCAATAAACCTGTTAAGCCGTAATTACGAAAAATCGCGATGGAAGATGGTCTATTTACAGAAGATATGAATGTCGTACTGCTTTGAAAACATGGGGTCTTCAGCTGTCAGAATCTGTAAACCAGTAGTATCTTGTCCAAACTACGTCTTATTAGGAAGTATTGTAACGGTAACGTTGCACAAATATAAACTTCATAAATATAAGAGCGAGTTGTGATTAAAAGATCCGGGATAATTTTCTCGTCAGTCTAGAATAACATGCTTGATACAGCTGGAAACTAGAAATTCAGAGCTTTCCAATGACCCTAAACGCACCACGATTTCAAGGATACAACGTCGGAGACGGGGAAACTTTGCAGTCAAACTTCAGTCGCACTAATATAAATCTATCTTCTTTCCAAAATATTTCCCCAAGGCTTGTGTTTTTTTCGCCAAAAACGGCAGACTTCAACAGGACCAACGGGAAGTACACAGCGATCGTCAGAGAGGTTACCAGCTAGACTGAATTCCTCTATGACGTTCTATATTAACCCCTTCGTCGCCATCTGGTGGCTGTATTGAAGTACTGACACCCATGAGCCTTACCATTCGATGCGCATCAGTATTCATATTACTATTTCACTGTTTTTGGGAGATTTATATTTTTTGTAACATGGCTACATGGAAATAAATACTGTTTTGAAGTAAAACTCCCAGTCAACATATAAACAGTAAACATAGCCAAAACATGGACACCAACTGAGTATATCTTTGCATTGTATATTAAATTGTCACATAACTGTTGTATAGCCTGTTAGTGTATTTTCATCAAATGCACAGTCACCGTTGTAGTCAAACAGTAGGAGAAGACATTCAGTTGCATCATTATCCATGGGATCTTGGTTATAATGGTGATATTGCCTTTGAAATTTAGATTACATACTAGGCAAGGATGAAAATAGTATTTTTTCCTTTATTGCAGCTCCATTTACTCTGGAATGGTAACAGATATAGGTTTACTTACATCATATTCCATAGCTTTTTACCTATCAACAGAGACCAGAAATATAGGCATTATGGTTGAAGAGCTATGCCAGAGTTATTTGGGGTATGGTATTTTAGGCGTTTTTTCCTAGGGCTGGGGCATGGGCTTAACAGCTTAAGACTCAAAAAAGAAACTTGAGACAACAACATTTGCCTAATTGTGAACACACCTACCTCAAAAACCTTATGATTGACGCAACAAATATAAATAAATCTTGAAAGCAAATGACAAATTACCTTCTTTGTTACTTTTTCCACTTTTCCACTGAATGAATAACTAAGTACCTGACTATGTTCTATTTTCACTGTATACTTATTAAATTAATTTGAAATAAAAAAATAATTGATCACATATAGCCTACTGCCATGTCAGACTTAACCATATGGTACTTTCTGTTGAAGAAAACATTTTCAAGCTACCACTCAAAGTATATGAAGTATAGACTTTGCTAAAACATAAACTATATTATCCAACTTTGTACTACATGGAAATTCATACATCTTACCATATTAGATACAGTAATCAGTTATTTCAGTTACATACATGGTCGTTAATATATTGGTAGGTCAGCAAGATTAGCCTACTTTCTGTTCAACCCTGTAAGACACAGGAAGCCACTTCAGTGAAAACACAATTGGTCTCATATATTCATGTTTTAGCACAGTCATCATGATCCCACCAAAACTGTCCTAAACATATTTGAGCTCATGTATGCCATTGCCATAAATCACCTGCAAGACTACATTGCAGTATTAGGCTACTGCATTGATTAGCCTACTCTGTACCTGGTTGGTTGAGGCCAACTTTGGAGACATGCTTGACATGGTAGTGTTGCATGTATTTACAGTAGTAACCCCATTTAAGCTACCAGATGAAACACTGAGGTTTCAAACCTATAAGACTATTAAATTACTATAGCCTACTCCATTAGACCTGCTGGTCATTGTGCTTTTTTCAGATAAAGGTAGCCCGTGAAGTCAATAGGACCAAAAACTGTATCGATTCCATGCATAACCCATAATTAATAATAATACAATTTCAAAAGTTTAAACATTCTTATTTTTTATTAAACTTTTTCAAATAAATGCAAATAAAAACAACTTCAACAAATGTCCCCTTCTCCCTCCGAATCCTTCATTCTCACGGTGGGGACATGGCGACGGTGGGGAGGACATCGGCGGCGGGAGGGGTGGGGGACATGACGGCGGCTGCGGCGGGAGAGATTAGGGAACCGGCAATGGCGGCGGCAGCGATCATATCATCTCAAAGAGAGAAAAAAACATTGTTCAGACAGCTTTGTCGATGACGGCATCATGTTGCGAGACATGTTGTAGGAATCCTGGAACGCCTTCGCGGGCAGCTTTATAGTCGCTCATGCGCACGTGACGTTGCTTTGTATCTGGCGCCGGCGCGCATTTCAAACTTGTAGCGTAATAGACCATTGGAACAGGCTATAACCTCACAATGACAGATTTATGAATGTGCGGCTCAATGAGTGTACTGTTACTTTTCTAATAGGCTACATCGTATTCTTTTTTTCAGGTATTCACAATTAGATTTGGGGGTTGGGGGTGCTGAGAGAAAGTCTACATAATGACGTCATATTAAATACTGCACAACATTCATGATTTTTGTATTAATTTGAATGGCCAACATTTTACACCAGAAAAAATAGTAATTTAAAACAAATTTCCTGCATTTCTATGGGGGATAGATACATAATTGGTGGGGGGGGTCCAAAAAAAATAGTAATTTAAAACAAATTTCCTGCATTTCTACACCACCTAACCCCTTGGATTAAGTCAAGAAACAGCAACCCTGTATAATGTTAACCAAAAATGTAAAATTATGTTACATTACTAGATTTCAGCATTGAGGTGCTTACATTCATGATTTTGCATAGGCATACTAACCTAAAAAACCTTCGCGAGAACGTTTCAGAGCGACAGACACAGAGTGTCCCCATAACCATAGCAACTCACTCTCACTCCTGCCTGAGAGGAGAGGGAGAGACGCAGAAGAGCAGCTGACTGAGATTACTCTGAGCAGCATGCATGGGAATAAATTACAATATATAGCTATAGATTAATATAATATAATAATATAATAGATTTGTGTATATTTCTCGCTATTCAGATGGTCTGAATAACTCTCTGCTGCACGGTGCTGCTCTGTCTCGTCTGTCCTGCTGTTAGTATCTCTTTTCACGTTATCAGTTATGAATTTGTTTTTCACTGCGTGAGAAAATGGACTTGTGGCTGAGAGCGTGTGAAAAATGTCAATTGCGTGAGTCGCACGGTCAGTGCGTGAGAGTCGGCAGCCCCGTGAACTCGCTTGACATTATTATGTATGAAACTGCCAATCAGATCTATTTACTTATTAATCGGAGGTGCCAGAACGCCGTTCCGGATCGTTCCGGCCCACTTTAACCCATGCCTGTAACCAGTGAGACAGGAAATTGAGAGACAGGGAGCGAGCTACATAACGAATCGTCCGGCAGCACCACCACACCAAGTTTAAAACAATGAACACACAAAGCATCTCAAATTTACAGTGTGACGGGGCTCAGCCTTGCAGTTACAGCCCCCAGCCAGCAAGGGGTCCCTGCAAACACATCAGGTTGATGGCATCAGGTTGTGGGCGTGGAGGGTTGTTCTTATAGCATTCACATGATTGGCCAGTGTCGATTGAAACGTTTGAGGCAATCACAGTGAGGGGCTGGCTATAAATGCAGCAAATCTCGCCATAGCCTGTAGGTCTCCTCACTATGGCTGACTACGCTCCATGCGTTTGGATCGTCGGGAGCTCCCTGATCACCAGGCTGCATGCTCATTTAGAAGCGTTTGAACTGGACCAGAACCTGGGGATGAATTGCCATCACCTGGGACGGTAGAGGCGGTAGATGGTGGGAGCACCTGCTGCCTCTTCTCCTCTCGGCGCGGGCAACCACCCGCGACGACCCAGATGTGATGGTGGTTCACCTCGGCGGGAACAGCATTGGCATGGCAGGGAACGACAGGCTTAGTTTAATGTGGCGGATGAAGTCAGATATCAGGGAAATTGATTTGTTGTTTCCCAACACCAAATTGATGTTCTCGGACATCCTCCCTCGCTGGAACTGGAGGGGTCAGACCGCTGCGAGCGGGTACGGCCTCGAAAGGACCAGGCGATGGCTAAACGGGGTCATGTTTGGCTTTATGTCAGACATGGGTATGGGATGCATTCTGCATCCCAACATTGGCTTCAATCATTTAGTTAGGGATGGCGTTCATCTAAATTTAGAGGGGAATAGAGTGTTTCTCCAAAACATTTGCACAGCTCTGGCCTTCGAGCTCCACTGATCACGCTGTCTGCCCTCAAAGGCTCTTTTAAGAGCCACCCACATTCTCATCAAAAGAGCATTAACCTATTAACTTACATCAGGAGGTGACGGGCACCTGTGGGCTACTCCTGACTCTCACATGGCAGCTAATGCAGTGTTTTTTATGGAAATTACATTTTATGATGAAACCGTTTCATTATTATTCATGATTAGGAAATCCTGCTTTTGTATAGCCTAGGCCTACTATACACATAAAACGATGACCTGTTATCCTAAAAAATAAAAAAATAACTTCAATATCAAGGTGACAGATAGTGACGTGCTGTCGTAAGTGTGACTAGCCTATTTCCACTGTAATACAAAATATGGGGGAAATAGACTAGTAATACAGCCTATGTGATTCAGCTGTGTCTGCTTTACTGTCACCGTAGGCTACTGATTTAAGGCAGTTTGTGGAGGTTAAAAACCTGGGATCTTGTATCCTCTGTCGTAACTGCACACCAACTGAAAATTATTCACTGTAAATTTGAACAGGTGCAACGCCATGTGGACATGAGGTTGCATTGAACTGCATTGCAAGGGGAGAGCTTCTAAAAGGCTGTGGTATGGTCCTCCAATTAGGCTATGTTAAGAAACTGTGTGATTCCCTGCACGCGATTGGACAACAGTAGGCTAGTTGAATCTAGAAAGGGACCGAGTCATTATGGTCTTGTGTGTGTGTATGTGTGTTGGGTCAAAGCATAGCATTTGTCTAATCAATAATCAATAATGAATATCGGAGAAACCTTATAATGGATATCTCAGGAAAGTAATAGGGCACTGCTTATGAGCCACACACTTTGAGCGGAGCTCTCAAGCATTTCGGCCGGACGGCAGATCCTTCGTGACGCACGGGGAATGAGTCGCCCGCGCGGCGGGCTTGATCTGTCCTAGACACTGGCCAGCGTAGAGCGAGGAGCGAGAGCGAACAATTTTTCAAAATACTCCGCTCCCCCGCTCATTGGACCGTTTTGCAGACGTCATAGTCGCCGCCCCTCACAGGCAAGCGGACGTGTTTGAGGACAGCCTTTCTCTCCTAGAGTTGCAACGTCGTTTTGCGTGTCCGCCGGCTACCCCGCCTCGAGCCTCTCCAGCCGTTTTGCCTCCAGCCCCGTTCTGTCTCTACCGGGCAGTGAGGCGGCATACAGCAAATTTCTCTCCTCCGCTCTACAGCTGTCTTAAATTAAACTTCATGTTCAGATGAAAATATTTCGCAAAAAGCTTTTAAAACCCATGTCAATGAACTGACTAAGAAACAAAAATTTAAACTGGGTTTTTTTTTTTTTTTTAGAAATACGCAATGCCTTACCATGAGTAGTAGGATGCAGATTGTCCAAGCAACAGTTATATCAGTGCTTGATTAAGGTGCTGCAGGGTGATGCATTGTATAGGGATTGCTCTTGTTTTTCTTTTGGTTGTTGTTTTGTTTACTTGTTGTGTATACAGGCCTCTCTTGAAAACGAGATCTCAATCTCAATGGGACTGACCTGTTTATATAAAGGAAATAAAACATTTTTTAAGGACATTATTATTAAAACTCTTTGTAATCAGACATAGTTTGGACAAAATACAGTTGGTTTACGGATTTACGGAGCAAAATGCTAAGGATTGCAATGCTACAGAGACATATGAGACATCAAAATGTGCGGCTTGTTGGGTAGCAGGGTGCTATTACTTTTCTAAGAGATTCATAATAAGGTTTTTGAGATATTAATGATTAAATGCCATTTTAGACGCAATACACACACATTGAAAATGATGAGAACCAGAGGGACTCAATCATAGGATCACAGAGCCAAAAAGTTAAGTTTCACTTTGTCCGCCAGTTAGGTTTCACTCTGTCCGCCATCTTGCTCTCCGCTGAGCTCCCGAGCCCGTTTCTCTAAGCAGGCTGACCTGCATGTAAGCTGAAGCTAACTGAAGCTATCTGAAGCTAAAGTAGAATCTATACAATTATATCGTATCACCAGTTATTTCGATGCATATGCGCGAGCTCAGTCCACCTGACGGCCCTCTGTTCTGTGGCGGACAGACAAGCATGGAGGAAGCATGGACACAGACGAAGGCAGGGCAGCGCCGGAGAGAGAAGCCGGCGAACGTGGGCACCAGAGCTAACAGGGCTAGCATCCGGAGCTAACTGAAGCTAACCCGGGGTATCAGTGCAGGGCAGCGCCGGAGAGAGAAGCCGGCGAACGGGGACTTGGATCCGGAGACGGGGATAGTTGGAGGAGACGGGGTGAGCTGGAACGGATATAGTATGGATGTATGGTACCAGAGCTAACAGGGCTAGCATCCGGAGCTAACTGAAGCTAACCCGGTGTACAGTGCAGCCCGTGGTCGTGGTGGCAGGGCAGCGCCGGAGAGAGAAGCCGGCGAACGGGGGCACCAGAGCTAACAGGGCTAGCGGAGTTTTTATCAGCTCTACTGATGCATTTGGGAGAGAAGGACCGCGGTAAGTCAAAACAAACACACACAATCTGTACATTTAACGTTACTGCCGTTATTGCCCCTGGTGTGTGGTCCTATTTTTTTCCATTTAAATTTTTATTTAGGCTACAAGAGCTTGCTAGGCTATACAAATTAAATGTTTGAGCTCATTCATGTCAGTGCTTCGACACAGCCAACAGATGGCGACAAAGACCATGAGTTGCCCACATAGGCGCTCTGTCAGACTCGGCTGGTGTGTGTGGTGCATTCAGTGTCCTTGGAAAGCTGGGAATCTCTAGCTTTGTTCGATAGCAGACATATTGTTGTGGAGTGTTGAGAAAAGTATCCCAGTGCCTTTGAACACAACTGGCTCTCATATTTAGTGAGTCTAGTCTTTGTCAAATTGGACAGGGGCCGGGACAGGGACATTGCAAGGGCGGCAAGCACAATTAAATTTTATTTAGAAAATTTAGCCTTTTCTAGTTATTATTATTTTTCTGTTCTGCGCACTACTCCTCCTACAGTCTTTACAGTAGATAGACATATGAGGCATCAAAATGTGCGGGTTATTGAGGGGAAGTGTGCTATTACTTTTCTAAGAGATTCGTCGTGGGTTTTTTGAGATATTCGTGATTAAGTACAACTTTTTTTCCCATTGACTTGAATGGGATTGTGCAGGATTTTGCATAAAAGCAGCTGTAGCTCAGAAACCATAAGAGCTGGATAGGTGGTGGATAGGTTCAAAGTCTCCCCTTCTACTCTGGTGTAAAAAATCACACCAATTGACCTGATGGTGGCGCTATAACAGCCCTTTTTACGTTTTGGTCAATAACTTTTGAACCATAGCATGTAGAATCAAAATTCTTTTTTCCTTGGATTCCCTGGGCCCATTTCCTCCTAACTAGATTTTCCGCCATTTTGAATTTTGTCCAAAACAGTTTTTTCGCTACTGTTCGTACAAATGTTGTCCAATCTTCACCAAATTTGGCGCACAGCATGTCTGGACCGTCCTGCTCAAATTTGCTGATTTGTTTTATGATATTCCATACCGTTTTGATGTTATACGCTTCCAAAGTTTGATCACATGTTGTGGGCGGGGCCTATGATTTAAAAATTGGTATAACTCATGAATGCATTATGCTATCCCATCTTGTACAGTTGTGCACATATCATGTCTCAGCCGACCTGTAAAATTTCGTGTAATTTCGCCAATAGGGGGCGCTACAGCGACCTGTTAAGTTTTAAATTATCGTAACTCAGTGACCGTAAATCCTGGAAACAATTATTTTTTCCCTTGGATTGTTTTTGTTCCCTAGTAACCTAGCAACCACCAGTGACACCCTAGCAACCACCTAGCAACACCCTAGCAACCACCTAGCAATCGCCTAGGAACGCTGTAGCGACCACTGCGCACCAGACAGTGCAGGAATACACAGATGATTGACAGTCTTTACGGTGATTGTATTCCATTGGATGTCCTTTTCCTGTCACAACGCTCACAAATCTTGCTGCTGTTTGCACATTGCTGTACTTCACCCAGTAGATAT
Organism: Centroberyx affinis; assembly: GCF_046629955.1. Classification (NCBI taxonomy): domain Eukaryota; kingdom Metazoa; phylum Chordata; class Actinopteri; order Beryciformes; family Berycidae; genus Centroberyx; species Centroberyx affinis. Next base: position 46,275 of record NW_027280786.1, read on the forward strand.
CTCTCTCTGTCTATCTATCTATCTATCTATCTATCTATCTATCTATCTATCTATCTATCTATCTATCTATCTATCTATCTATCTATCTATTTATTTAGTTGGGCTTGCTTCAGCAACTGCCACTATTCCCACAATTTTCACAGCACATTTATTTTACATCAAACTGTTCATATACTTCTCCTCTCTCTCACAATGCCAATATCTAAGTGGTAGCAGTTGTAGTTTTGAAACACACACACACACACACACACACACACACACACACACACACACAATACAGGTGTAATTAACATTAAATGACTGATTCTGCTTCCATTACAACTACTGCTGCTCCACCTGGTGGCCTATTCATGGCACTGTTGATTCTCCCTGTACAGTGGGAGCCCTATTGAAATAGGGTAAACGTCCCTATTAAGCCCACCAAATCCGCTTTTCAGACATTTCTAATATATACTGCCCCAATTTAAGTGAGAACATTTTAGTTAAAATGAAAGTCTAATTTCTCATTTGAAGTGTCAATAATTCATTTATACCAATTTCTAATGTTTTTATTGTTTAATTTGTCAAAATATGTCAAAAGTCTGGCATGGGCTTAATGGGTACCTAACGTACCCTTTAAGCCCATGGGTGTTCCAAATAAGCCCACTTCATGATTTGTTGATAAATAAATAAATATCTAAAAAATCTTAACAATACAAACTTGTTCTATTCAAATCTGTAATCTCTTAGCTCTCAATAGCTTTTTTCATTTTGTCTCCACTCCTATCCTATGGCCTGTACAACATGTCGTCTTTGGAATGTAGCCAAAAAACTATTTACGAACAAATTCAAAACTATAGTGGAAATTACTCTTCAATACTTCAGCTTTCAATATGTGTTGTCATTTTGTCTGTATCTCTATCCTATGGAGTGCTGTTGGCATTTGAAATTGGCCAAACTTTCTGGTCCAGCCAGCTGGTTAAAAGTGCAGATATTTTTATGAAGATTTCTGAAGACCGACTGACTGAAAGAAAAACAGTTTGAAAAAAAAAATATATTGTTAATGTTAGGATAGAATATAGGCCTATCCAGAATGAATTAACCTATGCAATATCACTGATATTTAAATATGGGTATTAACTATGTGGATTATGGAGCTGATACATCAGGTGAGGTCAAAATTAGGGAGGAAAATGGTTCAAAGGTCAAAAGGGAGAAAATCCCTATTGCAACACAGTCAGGTGGGCTTAATGGGAGCAGATGGGCTTAAAGGGAACATCAGTGAATTTATGGTTAAAAGACAGAATATTTTATTATACGCACATGACATTAAAAAACCAACTATATGAAATAAATCTATATATGGTGCACTAACATAACATGAAAAGTATAAATTGATCATGCAGAGAAGTAATTAGCTATACTCATTTACATCCACCCCAGACAGTGTGATTTTTTTGCTAGTGTCCCCTTTAAGCCCACCAGGTAAAAATGTTAATTAAAAAATAAATGAAGATAATCAAACACATTTATTGTCTATTTAACAGTATAATAATATAAAGTGCATACAAAAATGTAAACTATACATGCTTATCATGCTTTATGTCAATGCAGTGAACCATACTATGCAGCTACTGTACTGATGCAGCATGTGGTCTGTTTGCTAGCATGCTAAAACTCATATTTTGATTTCAAAAGAAACAATATTTCTAATTCAAGTAATATTCTAACATATGTCTTATTCAAAACACTAATCACTTAAATTCTGATAACAAATGAGTACTAACCAAAAACAGGAGTAGAAATATGCAAAAAATGTAATGTTCTGAGGGTACCAAAATCACCAAAGTTTTTTTGCAACTTCTTCTGGGATCAGCAGGCGCATGTCACACATATACGTCGATAACTCAATATCGACAAATCTGATTGGCTTACAATAAAAAGTGTAATTTATATAACAAGCATCTTCATTGGAAGAAACATCACACAGCAAAAAATGATGATGTAGTTTTTTTTTATTTGACTCAGAAGTTGCAAGTGGGCTTATATGGTACGTGGGCTTAATAGGGACGTTTACCCTAGTACTGTTAACATTGAAGACTTGTATTCAGTCATTTCTGATAGTCACTGCCACCTAATTATTCTAAAGTTTTTCTAAAGTGATCCAGTCATTTGCTGTAGTCAAACATGACCATCTACAGTGTATTTCACTGTGTAACATACACACACATCTCTACTACTACTACTAGTAGTACTAGGCCTACTACTACTGCTGCTACTACTGTTACTGCTACTACCTACCTACTACCTATTAGAAATAGTAGTATTAGAAGTAGTAGTAGTAGTCTACTACTTCTTCTTACTAGTAGCTATGAGCTACTACTGCAAACAGCAGATCAAAATACTCAAAATATACAGACATTTAAACACTTTGTCATCAATTCAACTGTCTTCAACCTCTCTTGCTGAAGCAAGCCCACAAATTTTCTTCAGAAAATGTAACCTTTTCTAGTCTATTTCAATTCAAAGGGGCTTTATTGGCATGGGGAATACATTCTCTCTCTCTCTGTGGGTCTCTCTCTCTCTCTCTCTCTCTCTCTCTCTCTCTCTCTCTCTCTCTCTCTCTCTCTCTCTCTCTCTCTCAGTGGGTCACAGTCTGTCTTCTCCTTCAGTGCTTCGACACAGCCAGCAGATGGGGACAAAGACCATGAGTTCTCCACATGGGCTTGCTGTTGTTTGTGGTGCATTCAGTGTCCTTGGAAAGATGGGAATCCCTAGTTTTGTTCGATAGCAGACATACTGTTGTGGAGTGTTGAGAAAAGTATCCCAATGCCTTTGAACACAACTGGCTCTTGTATTTAGTGAGTCTAGTCTTTGTCAAATTGGACAGGGGCCAGGACAGGGACATTGCAAGGGCGGCAAGCACAATTAAATTTTCTTTAGAAAATTTAGCCTTTTCTAGTTATTGTGCTTGCCGTAGGCAAACTATTATCTCACATACTTATTATTATTTTTCCCGAAACTTCTGCGCGCTACTCCTACAGTTTTTACAGTACATAGACATATGAGACATCAAAATGTGTGGCTCATTTAGGGGAAGTGTGCTATTACTTTTCTAAGAGATTCATAATAAGGTTTTTGAGATATTAATGATTAAATGCCATTTTAGACGCAATACATGAGAAAATGATGAGAACCAGAGGGACTCAATCATAGGATCACAGAGCCAAAAAGTTAAGTTTCACTTTGTCCGCCAGTTAGGTTTCACTCTGTCCGCCATCTTGCTCTCCGCTGAGCTCCCGAGCCCGTTTCTCTAAGCAGGCTGACCTGCATGTAAGCTGAAGCTAACTGAAGCTATCTGAAGCTAAAGTAGAATCTATACAATTATATCGTATCACCAGTTATTTCGATGCATATGCGCGAGCTCAGTCCACCTGACGGCCCTCTGTTCTGTGGCGGACAGACAAGCATGGAGGAAGCATGGACACAGACGAAGGCAGGGCAGCGCCGGAGAGAGAAGCCGGCGAACGTGGGCACCAGAGCTAACAGAGCTAGCATCCGGAGCTAACTGAAGCTAACCCGGGGTATCAGTGCAGGGCAGCGCCGGTGAGAGAAGCCGGCGAACGGGGACTTGGATCCGGAGACGGGGATAGTTGGAGGAGACGGGGTGAGCTGGAACGGATATAGTATGGATGTATGGTACCAGAGCTAACAGGGCTAGCATCCGGAGCTAACTGAAGCTAACCCGGTGTACAGTGCAGCCCGTGGTCGTGGTGGCAGGGTAGCGCCGGAGAGAGAAGCAAGGGCGGCAAGCACAATTAAATTTTCTTTAGAAAATTTAGCCTTTTCTAGTTAAATATAACTACAATAGCCTTAAGTCCTTGAGTAACTGATCTGTTATTTTGGAAAGATTATTACATGTGGAATTATTTTTGAACTAGGCTATTGGATTTTCTAAAGTGTTTTTTGTTGTAGGCCTATTGGATTTCTACAGACTGGATTCTTAATTTCACACACTGATGCCAAAGATGATTACAGAATGGACAGGTTTAGTATTCTTATATGGTACCTATATGACACACACATAGCTCAACTTATTTGATTAACTAAATTAATTTCATTTAATTTATTAATTAAAAACATCAATATTATTTAAGTTTCAACAGTGTCAAAATATGTTCTGTTATTGAAATAATTTTATAAATAATTTTATGTTCCATGTTCTGTTATCTAATATAATATTCCATTACTTTTCCTTATGTTTTAGGTTTTTGCCATGGTATTGTTTCGAAACCAGTATCGCGATGATTAAGCTGGTATCAGTATCAAAGTCAAAATTTTGGTATTGTGACAAACTACTACTACTAGGCAGTAGGGGCTAGGGTGTGGGGTTAAAGTATGTGGACATGAAAAAAAAGGGGGAAAGTGTTGTTATTATGCCTGAACTGTTGTTATATGTGTGTTATATGTGTACACTTTGCTATCCCTGAACAAAAATGTAAAAAAAACAAACCAAAAAAACGCCAATATTTACCTCATTGTCCTTGATTTTCCCCACTCACAAAGCTCTGGCCGCCCTTCAGCGATCTGGCAAAAGAGTCTTGCTGCCTTCAAGTGCTCCTTGTAAGCTCCTACTTCTGAGTGGAAAGTCGTAAATACATCTTGTTATTTTTGGTCAGAAATAACAATAGACCCTGAAACAAAAGTAGCTTTATTGGTGACTATTTTAGAAACCATGTGTACCACATGGTTTCTAAAAGAGGCACTTTGTGCTGCAACGGCAGAATGAAGAGAAGAATGTTTGCATCAGTGCTGTAATTGATATTTTAAGTTTATTGGATAAAAGCACCGTGACACCTAAAATCATGTAAAATTTGACCTTCCCAGTCATATTTACCACTTTATTGGGTAGTTCAAGCGTGCTCTACCCATAATTACAATATTTCCAACTGCATTTGAAGGCAGCATCTGCTTGCTACTGTTGTGTATGTTACTTCTACATACTACATGTTTAATTTCATCACATTTATAAATGAACAGAAAGACAATTATCCCTTTTGAGTTTCATGCTCTACTAGGGGATGGGAGATCAAAGGGGGGACCTACAGCTTGTTGCCTGGTGTTTCCCATACTGACAAATTTTGAGATTTGAACGCTGGCTTGTGAGGAAAGCATATGTGGGGAGTAACACTGACAAGTTGGCTTCGGTAGAGCTGTGTTTGGCGCTGGCATAGCCCCATCCGGCTCAGCAACATCAGGATGTCCCAGTGAAATCCCCTTGTGAGTATAGCATAGAAAAATGGCTGTGCGCAAGAATTGATAGGATAGAAGAGCACCAGCAGCACCTGTGGGGACAAACAGATTAGTCCTTATTTTAGCTATCAGGAAAAGAAATAATGAAAATTTACTGAATTCAAACTCAAGAGTGAGTCAAACCTTTGAATCTGTGACAGTGATTAGTGGTCGGTGGAGAGTTGCAGACAAGCCATAGAAGGAACAGCCATGCGTTTGGCCATGCTGGCATCACATCTGCTCGACTGGTGCTGGGGATTGTGCACCATACAGTATATGTGGAAGTAGCACAAGCATACCACTATGAAAGCCAAGACATTGAGCATCAGGATAGAGACCACATAAACTTGACCAGCAGTTGTCTCAGTATCCATAGGTAAGCAGATGCTCACCCTCTGATAACTGCTCACACCAACCACTGGCAGCAGCGCTAGGATCAGACAAAGCACCCAACCAACAAGCATCAACACAGCTGCATGGCGTAGTCGTTGTTTCCTCTCTGGCCTCATTGCAAAGAAGATGGCGTGCCAGCGTTGAAGGGTGATTGCAGTTAATGTGTAAACAGACAACTCGCTGGCAAAGATGGATAACGCCCCTGCTAGATTGCAGCCAGCTCCTGTCTGCCAGGCAATTGCGTGGTGGTAATATTGGGAGCGTGTGTAGAGGTCAACAGATGCAATGAGCAGCAAGTACATCCCCATACAGAAGTCTGCAAATGCCAAGTGACAGATGAGGAAACGGGTGACAGACAGCTTCTGGTGGCTGGTCAGCAAGACGAACATTACCAGGAGATTAGCCAGAATGGCTAACAGACTAACTACCCAGACAGACACCCTCAGGAATCCTTGGCTTATCACATCCTCACATGGGTTGAACGCATCAGGAAGGGGGCTGCAGGGAAGCCCATGATCATCTGTGTTAAGTTCATTGCACAGTGCATAGTCAAAATCCTTGTCAGGACGCTCCGTAGACAACTCTGTGTAAAAGCCGTCATTTTGACACTCATCCGGAGGACAAATGTAGCTGTTGTAGTAGTAATGATAGTGATATGGGTTGCCAGTGGTTTGGAGAGCATAGCTATCTTTCAGATGTGGATGCTGGTAGTAGGTTTTGTGTCTCCTATAACTCTGAGAGACAGTTCCAGAAGATTTCTGCAATTGTTGTCCCGAGCCAGCCCTGGTCAGGTTGCAAATAACTGCCTCAGTGTGTCTTGAGCACAGAAGGCAAGGATTATTCATCAGAGAATAACAAGTAATTAACTGCAAATTAATTAAATGCATATGAACTTTGAAGTTTGAACTAAAATCATTATAAAAATTATTTAAACTAAAATGCATAAAAATGAATACCCCAACTGACATAACTCTTGTGGAACATACAGTAACTCAATAGATGGGGGAAATGTACAAAAAAGAAGAACAAATACCAGAAGTAATCAAGTATAGCGTGGAAAACATTTTTTAGAGGACTTTCTATTCTCTTACTCACCCTCTCCATCTTTTCAACTTTTTGAGGCCACAGCAGTGGCTTGGGAAGGTCAATTCAGCACTCTGTAAATGGAGAAAGGCTCTAAGTGGGGGTAGTTTCTTGAGGGTCCAAGTGTTTTTAGCTTGGAATTTCTCAATGGCCTCCAGTCCTATTGACGGCAAAGAGTTCACTCTGGTCTCTGAAAGGTCTCTGGGAAGACAAAGAGAACGAAGCTGAATTTATATGGATACAAGTAGGGCTGCAACCAACGATTATTTTCATTGTCGGTTAATCTGTCGATTATTTTCTCGATTAATTGATTAGTTGTTTGGTCTATAAAATGTCAGAAAATGGTGAAAAATGTTGATCAGTGTTTCCCAAAGCCCAAGATGACGTCCTCAAATGTCTTTTTTTGTCCACAACCCAAAGATATTCAGTTTACTGTCATAGAGGAGTAAAGAAACCAGAAAATATTCACATTTAAGAAGCTGGAATCAGAGAATTTTGACTTATTTTTCTTAAAAAATTACTCAAACCGATTAATCGATTATCAAAATAGTTGGCGATTAATTTAATAGTTGACAACTAATCGATTAATCGATTAATCGTTGCAGCTCTAGATACAAGGCTAAGGCTGTTCCTGTCTCCTGTTTTGGTTTACAGTCTGAGCTCAGTGTGTTTTGTAGGGGTAGAATTAGGATATTCTCTGATTCAGTAAAATACAAAATTATGAAAAAAAACATATGTCTAGCTGATTTGGGGTTCCTTCAGAGAGAACAGATAATTAACGATAATCCCTGTCTAGCAAACACTGTATACTTTTCAATCACTCACAAGAGAGTTGGGCCATGAATCACGCCAGAAAAAGCAAATTCATCTAGTCTTTCCAAATCCACATTCCTGTGAAGATACCTGAGCAAATGAGAATAGATTAGGGGCAGGGGAAAGTGGCAATATTTAGGAAGTTTTGTAATTGATATCATTCCTTAAAGTAATAATCCACGAAATTTTCATATAAATAAATGTCCGTTTTGCTACTCTCTATCACTGATTGATATGACACAATAGTGATCCAACCCTGTTTATGAAAGCTTTTACATTTGCTGTTCTAAACCTGGTGTTGGGTCTGGTGCACAGGAAGTGATGCGTTTTATGTTTCCAGTTTATTTGGAATAATCTACATTTACAGAAACTCAAATTTCATCAACAGAAAATCCAAGGAAAAGTATGTCACAATAATGAGCGCTTAGCACCAATGATGGCGACAAAATTTAAAAAACACCACAGCAATAACCTCTTGGCATCAAAGATGGAGACAAAATTTAAACACCACAGCAATGACTGCATAGCACCAAAGATGGAGACAAAATCAATAAAATTACAATCTCGTGGATTACCACTTTAAACTTTTGTCAACAACACAATACTTAAGAACTGCATACACTTTCTCAAGTCTGCTCCCATTGAAGGCGTAGCAATGGATCTCTTTCAGGCCATTGCTATTCAACATACTACAAAAACACATTGTTATTCAGTTATAAATCTGAAGTACCTCAATTTCCATACAGTACATATTTGGGCTCAAGTTGTCTGTCAGTGGCAGTAGGTTGTACTTTCCTGTGGCTGTCCCATGTGATGTAACATATTTAATACTTTGATGTGCTCATGTATAATGTAAGCAATGTCCACCTGGGGTCACTTTGTCCACATTCTTTATCCAGATCAATATGCGAAAGGCTTATTCCTGTTATATGTTCAGATGTTCAGATATGCTTCATGAGACTGCCCTGAGCCTATATGATGATCACAACAATATGGCCAAAATCATGAGGAAATAAATTAGGTAATGCAACCTCACTAACCCCATAAGAGATAAAAACTCTATCTTCATTAAACTTCACAAATATTCACTATGTAGCATTTTCGTAAGACAAAAATTTGTATTTGAGCTGAACAAAAAAATCCACCCAACAGTGATCCATGAGACTTCCTGATTTTGCCCATATGAGCCCATTTGATCAGGAAGGACCACTGATGGGAAATCTTCTCTGCATACAGGAAGTGACAAATCAAAATGGAAAATGCATGTTTTATCTTTAAAATAAAAACACATGGTATGAATTTTTCAGAATTGATCACAGATCAGCTGGGGCTGTGTACAGTTTACTGATATCACCTTAGATGATATCTGGATAATGAAGTCCTCAAAATGACCTCAGAGTTAAGTCTCGCTGCCATTTGGGGCCCAGCTAGTAGATAATAGTAGCGCAGAGCTGGACTAATGTACATATTATGGTAATATCAAAGAAAAGCAACATTTGAGATACAGAGGAAGCAGAACTGTCTAAATCCTACTTACATGGATAGATCATTTTTAGATAGGGATGTAACAATACCAAAAACTCACGGTACGATAATACCACGATAAAAAGTCCATGATACGATATTTATCACGATATTCAAAAAAAAAAAAAACTAAGAAAAATGATGACTTGAAAAAAATGTCCTTTATTAAATGATAAATCCAGCATTTTTTATTCATAGAAACTACTTTGTTTTTCCTTTTAACTTAAAGTGCTTCTGCTTTCCTTCTTTAATAAAATAAAATAAAAGTAGCCAGCCATGACCTAAGCATGTGCAAAAAATTGGCATGAATTGTCTTTGGCAATTAATGATTGAACTATGTACAATTGCAAAACAAAAACAATGCAGCAGTCCTTTAATAAAATAAAATAATAATATATTATTGCAGCAGCTGGATCTTGTAAACAAAACAAGTCACACTCACAGTGGAACATCAGTGTTTTTTAGTACCCCCTATGCTACTACCTACCTACCTAGTAGGCTAGGCAGGCATTTATTTTAAAGGGCCAAAAACATAAAGTCAAGTCAGACAGTCAGTCACAGACTGAAACAGGAACATCCAGTGTTTTTTTTTACCTACTCTACACACAGAAAGTAGGCATTTTCTTAGTGCCACTGCATCTCACACATCAAATAACAAACAAGGAAATAAAATAATCAGACCCTGCAATAAAATAAATCAAGTTTCACTTTAGTTTTTCAAGTAACTCAACTCAAACAAACTGTAAACTCAAACTCACTCACTCATCATCAGACAGGTTTTTTTTTAGGAATATGAGCATGTCCACATTTCCAGGTAGAAGCTGGGATCTTTGGGCGTTGACAATGTCCCCTGCTGTAGAAAAAACTCTCGCTCGGTACTGAGGTTGCTGGGACAGAGAGATATGCTTTGGCCATGGATGACAGCAGTGGGTAAAACCGTGCATTGTCTCTCCACCACTTGAGAGGACAGTCAGAGAGTAAAATAGAGGTCTTTTTGTGGTACAAGTCAATTTCAGTCTGGATCCCAATGTTGGGCTGTGCGCCGTCCACTCCTTCAGTGAAAGATTCCCCAAGGAGATCTTTGAGTGCTGTCTTTTTGGAAGGAGGAGATTGTTCCTTCTCAGCTCTATGTGCTGTGTGTGGCAGGCCATCACCAGGCTGTCCAGCTGCATGTGTGGGGCTGCCCAGTGCTGCTCCTTCCCCTTCTGTTTCATTAGGGTTCTGTAGAAGCAAGCAGAGGTAGAAAAAACTTCCTAAATGTCTCATCTTGTTTCTTTTCACAAAAGCAACAGAGCAACAGAGGCAAGCCCTGCACAGTCACACTCACTATCTCATACACACAACTTAAAAGTTACCTGAACAAGTTACACACAGACTGAAACAGGAACATCCAGTGCACCCCTCTGCATCCTCTTCAAACGGCAGGAGTCAAGATGGCGCCAGTGTGTGTGGCTTGCCGTATGTCACTGCTAGTGCTGTGTGTGTTTGAACTGTTTGTCTCGCTTGTTGTTCAAAATGTCAACGCTTTACTGGTGTACGATCGCCAAACACTGCTAGATCTTCGATTTTCTTCCAAAGATCTAGTAAAGTTGGATCATGGTGGACATGGATCTTTGCCCCCGCTCCTGGCGAGCATCCCAGCTCACCTGTGCCTAGCCCCGGTTCCACCTCTGCGGCGTAAGCGCACCCGCCGCCGGGGTAAACGCAGTGGTCGGCTGGTGAGGTTAAAGGCTTGTCTGGCGGGTTCTTCTTCAGCTTCCTGGACTAAGGATGGAGCCGTGCCTAGCCTTGTTATTCCTCGGCGATCGCTGGACCCTGTCGACGCCTGGCTGGTACCTGTCGTCGGCCCGGATGAGATGTTCCAGCCCTGCGGCCCCTGCTCTCCTCGTCCCCGCTGGCGCGGGGTGAATCACGGCAATCTGCGCCCTCTGTGTCGGGCTCCCCTGACAGCTAATGCCGCGGACCCGCCGGTTCCTGCCAGGTTTGGCCTGGTGAATGCTAGATCGCTAGCGAACAAGACATTTATTTTAAAGGATTTCTTCACGTCCCGAGGATTGGATTTTCTCTGTGTGACTGAGACGTGGCTGGTGAGTCCAGCGCTTTCACTGAACTTTTACCTCAGGATTGCTGCTATTTTAACTCCCCGCGGACGTCGGGCCGAGGAGGAGGAATAGCCACTGTTTTTAAGACTCACTATAAATGTAAGCAGCTATCGCTTCCATCCTCGTACACCAGCTTTGAGCTGAGCTTATTTGAGCTTGGTCGCTCTCACACAGTGTTGTGTGCTGTGGTCTATCGGCCTCCCAAATACAATAAGGACTTTTTAAATGACTTTTCTGATTTCCTGGCTGACACTATGCCTAAATATGACCGCGTCCTTATTGTTGGGGATTTTAATGTTCATGTGTGTTGTCCTGATAAGCCAATGGCAAAGGACTTTTTACATCTTATTGACTCTTTTAATCTTGTGCAGACTGTATCTGGACCCACACAAGAATACGGACACACACTTGATCTTGTTTTATCACATGGCTTGCCTGTTCTTAACCTGGAGATTTGTGACGCAGTGTTTTCTGATCACATGCCTGTTGTATTTGATGTTGCGCTGGCCTGTGATACATTTAAACCTGCCGCTGCTGCTCGGCGCTGTCGCATCATTAACTCTTCCACTGCTGTTCAGTTCTTGGCCATTTTTAATCACAACTGCGCCATTCCTGAGTCTGTGTACAATACAGAGGAGCTTAGCTCATGGTTTTATTCCACCTGCAAAACTGTTTTAGACACTGTGGCTCCATTAAAAACCAGGCAGCCTAAAACCAAATCTGAGCCCTGGCTAAATGACAGGACTCGCGCTGTCAGACGTGAGTGCCGTAGAGCTGAGCGCAAGTGGAAGAAGGACAAACTGCAGGTGTCTTTCCAAATGCTAAGGGACTGCTGGCGTAGTTATCAGACAACTGTGAGAAATGCTAAGAGAAAACACTTGTCTGATATTATTCTTTTGAACCGTCACAAGCCTCGTGTTTTATTTAAGACCATTGACTCAGTTCTTAATGCTCCACAGGCTGTCTGTATGGAGGCCTCCCCTGTTGTCTGTGAAAACTTTCTTCACTTTTTTATTGATAAGGTCTCCTCTACTAGGGCTCTTATTTCACCCTCTGCTTATGACCCCTCAATCTCCGTCTCCTGCTCTGCTGTCTTCGACCAGTTTGAGCCTGTGACTCTGTCCTTTTTACAGGAGATTGTTGGTCATTTGAAGCCCTCAGGTTCTCCTAACGATGCTGTCCCTCCTCGACTATTTAAAGAGGTTTTTCCCAGTGTAGGGCCATCTGTTGTTGCTGTCTTGAATAGCAGCCTGTCCTCAGGTGTGGTCCCGGCACATTTTAAACATGCAGTAGTGCAACCTCTTATTAAAAAAACTGGTCTAGATCCAGCAGTTCTTGCTAATTTCAGGCCTATTTCCAAACTGCCTTTTATTTCAAAAATCCTTGAGAAAATAGTCCACAGCCAACTAACGGCATTTTTGGAAGAGCACAATATTCTCGAGGTTTTCCAATCCGGTTTTAAAACCCTGCACAGCACCGAATCAGCCCTTTTAAGAGTTTTTAATGATATCTTTTTAGCTACCGATTCTGCTGATTGTGTTGTTCTTGTGCTTTTAGATTTGACTGCTGCATTTGATACAGTGGACCATAACATCCTGATCTCGCGCTTGGAACAGTGGGTGGGCATCAGGGGCATAGCACTGGAGTGGTTCAGGTCATACTTGGCGGATCAAACTTTCTGTGTCAGCCTTGGTGACTCTGTGTCCTCCTTTGCCCCTCTCTCATGTGGGGTCCCACAGGGCTCAGTTCTAGGCCCTCTTCTCTTCTCCCTCTATTTGCTCCCACTTGGCTCCATACTTAGGAAGCATGGTGTTTCTTTCCACTTCTATGCAGATGACAGTCAAATTTATGTGCCGCTTAAAAAGAACGACACACACTCACTCAAAATGTTATTTAAGTGTCTTGATGACATAAAGGCCTGGATGGCTTTTAACTTTTTAAATTTTAATGATAAAAAGACTGAAGTGATGGTTTTTGGTGGCACCACTGGGACCCCCCCTGTAGATCTGGGTTCCTTGGCCCAGTTTATCAAACCTACCATCACAAACTTAGGGGTTAAAGTGGACTCTGACCTTAAGCTTGACAGCCAGATCAGGTCAGTTGTTAAATGTAGCTTTTTCCATTTGAGGCAGCTGGCCAAAGTAAAGCCAATTCTCTCAAGGCACCACTTTGAGACTCTGATCCACGCCTTTGTCACTACGCGGCTGGATTATTGTAATGCATTGTATGTTGGGGTTACTGCGTCCTCCATCACCCGTCTCCAGATGGTACAGAACGCTGCCGCACGTCTTTTAACTGGCACACGTAAATATGAGCACATTTCCCCCATTTTAGCCTCACTTCACTGGTTGCCTATACATACTAGGATCCATTTTAAAATTCTTTTATTTGCTTTTAAATCCTTGAATGGTCTTGCCCCGCCCTACCTCTCTGAGCTCTTACACGTATATATGCCCACCCGCTCTCTCAGGTCAGCTGATCAGCTGCTCCTGACTGTACCGAAGACTAAGCGGAAGCTCAGAGGGGACCGTGCCTTTGCTGTAGTAGCTCCAAAGCTATGGAATGACCTGCCTTTGTACATTAGACAGGCTTCTTCCCTGTCTGATTTTAAATCTCTTCTTAAAACCCATCTTTTTTCCTTGGCCTTTGGCACTTTGTGAGACGTTGATTTTTATTTTATTTTATTTTATTGTTTTTATTATTGTATGGCTGTTATGTTTTATGCCTTTTAATAATTTATTATATTTGTATCTATTTTATTCTGTTTTTATCTTTTGTGTACAGCACTTTGGTCCACTGTGGTTGTTTTTAAAGTGCTTAACAAATAAAGTTGGATTGGATTGGATTGGACACACACACACAAAGAATATTTAAATAAATACCTGGTTCTGCATCTGTGTTGCTTTCACCTTCAGCCTGTTGAAAACGTCCTCCCTCTGTCCGTCGTTTAGCTGGCGCAAGCTCCGGAACCGGGGGTCCAACGCAGTGCTTTCTAGCAGAAACTTGTTTTGCTCCCCTTGGTATCGGTCTGTCAAGTCCTTCAGTATGGCTCTCTTCATTTTGGCGATGGTGGTGGAGTCCTCATCGCACTCTGCCATGCTCTGTTCTATCATGTGCTTGAGGGGCACAATGAGAGAGACTGTAGGTCGAGACTCATCGCACAACACGGTGGTTGCTTTTTTCAGCGGTGTGAGAAGCCTTACTATGTCGGCTTGGTCCAGAGTGTCTATGTCATGTGCGTTGCGCCTGACTTCATCACTCAGTAGCGCTGCAGCGACTGCTTGTTGTTGCTCCAGGTAACGCTCAAGCATGTCGAGCGAGCTGTTCCATCGTGTGACTACGTCCATTATCAGTTTATGTACTGGCAGGTTTAACATTCTCTGTTTGGAGGCCAGCACAGCTGTGGCAGTTGAACTGCGGTGAAAAAACGCTGCTACACGCTTGACTCGACCCAGCAGACGACTGACGCGGCCTATGTTCAAACCCGCTTGTGACGCAAGGTTTAAAGTGTGTGCAAAACACTTTATGTGTGGGGACAGTCCGGCCTCTCTTACTGCTACATCCATGTTTCGTGCATTGTCTGTAATGACAATAGTGTCTGTGTCACTTTCGCTTTTGTCTCTTGGTACAGAGCTGGTAACACTGTGCGACTAAAGTATGGCCGTGATGGAATAGTATACTTCGGCTCCAGCGTGTTTACTAACCTCCAAAATCCATCGTTGTCGACCACAGAAAACGGCCTTAAGTCTTTGGCTATGTATTCACCGATGCATCTTGTTATTTCTTCAGCTCTCGGACTGTTATGAGGAAGTGGGGCTCCAAATGCTTCTTTCAGGGTCCTTTGGCCTGGCTGAAGCTTTTTCATCACAGTACATTGTTGTTGTGGTCGGAGCTTTTCTGGGTGGTGATGTGCCAAACGGCTTCTCATGTTTGATGTATTTCCCGTGTTGTAGCTGACCGTCGCCCGGCAGTATTTGCACATTGTTTTGCATTTGTCAGTTTCCTTTTCGCCATTGTCATTTCTTGAAACGGGAAAACCGAAATGCTGCCATACATCAGCTCTAAAAGTCGATGGAGCATCGGCAATCTGAACTTCACATTTTTCATTTCGTGGTTCTTCGCAACGTTCATCTTCTTCATCCGCCATTTCTCGTTGGGTCTACTCTGAGCCTGTCAAGACAAGACGCAGTGCTTGACTTGCACGCAAAGGATGACGGGAGTCTGTCTTCTTGACTAGTATGATTGCACCCTCTGCTGCTGTTCAAACAAAAACAATACAATTTTCGACAAGGAGACATAGTAGAACGCAGCTCTACTAGCGAAATAACCATGTAATATCGTGGTAGATTTCCCACGACGGCATCGAGACATTTTTTCATCACGATACCGCGAAATTCGATATGCCGTTACATCCCTATTTTCAGATATTCCATTGAAAGAATTTGCAGGTATTACTATGAAGATATTATCCACTATCTCCCTGTTGAGATGATATGGACATGAAATATTTCACACCAGACAAGAGTAAAGTTCAGCTACTTTGACTAACAAATGAGATGTGCCATTAGATACAGTATTCAAATGCTACATACAAGATAAACTCCTCTTGGTTGGATTGAATGTACTGTAGGGCAGGAAAGGAGGTGAGACCTGTGTTGAAAATACCACTGTATCAAAACAAATTTCAGTTAGCAATAATGACACCAAAGAGTTAAATTCTAGATAGGAAACGATATAGCATCAAGCATATTAGCACCATTTATGTATGGTTTTCCTGTGAAAAACGTGATATACTTATGTAGACTAACGAAAGCAAATGAGATTTCACTTACAGATACTTTAAATTAGGCAGATCCTTAAATGCTTCTGGGTCAATCTGTGCCAGTGTTTTGATACTTCTTACTTCTCTGTTGGACACACACACACACACAGACACACACAGACGCATACACAAACACACAGACAGAGACAGACACACACACACACACAAAAAAAAAATCTGTTTCACATGCCAGGTTTCAAGGCATTAGCTTCCAGTAGCTTGATGACGTGTGAGCTGGCTTGTAGATTCTGCAGTTATAAATGGCCACCCTAGACCACCACAGAGAGGCTTCCTCATTTTTTCTCAGATTTCAATACAAAACATACCATTTTGTAGATCTGATCTTGCTCTTCCATAAAATGTAATAGACGCACTCGGATCCATAGGTGCTGATTTAAGTTGTGTCACATGCTGCATACCATTGTATTTTGCTTTAGTTACATTCAGCTGTAAAAAAAAAAAAAAAAATGAGTTAATATGAGGCAGTTTGGTTCATATGGCCCAGGTGTTTACTGCACTGTAGCTTCTCTATTCACTTTACAGCCTCCAGAGGCTCAAGAAATAGCCTCACAACCAGACAAAATTTGTGTTACATATGGCAGTTCTATGCTATGTAGCAATGATATAGTAATTCAAGTTTTTACTGTCCCATATCTGTGGGGGGTTGTTGATCAATACCAATGACAAAACAATTACTTTTTAAAACAATGACTAATTACACTGTACTTACCTGGTGATTTTTTTTGGTCAAGATTAATGCAATATGCTTCCACAGTAACAACTCTGACGTGAAAACCAAGTCAAACTTGTTGTGCATGTATTGAACAGTGCTTGGCGGATAAAGGTGCTTCTGATTTGGATTCTGAACCAAATTGTGGGACAGTGGCCAGTGCAGTACTAATGCAGGATAGATGCAGCATGATGGAGAACTACTCCAAGGGCTACCGCAGTGTTCATGGTGGCGCTGATGGAGTGGCTTCATTTTAATCACAATCAAGTTGCAATGTTTAAAGGGTACTTACATGTGGGTTGCCCAGGGCAGGTTATGGAAAGAATGCCTCTCCAGAAGTCTTAAAGTCTCATTATCAGAGATGTAGCTGAAAAACAAATCAGAAACCAAAGGTCATTCTACATTTGGTTTCAGAGACATGGTTTGCACTTAGGCATACAGTTTTAATATTTTCAGATATTGAATAAAGATACTACTCTTGTACATTTTTGTCCTGCATTATTTTTTTTTTATCATTTATTTTTTATTGTAACGCCGTCAAGTTACAGACAATACAACAGGTTGCCAAATACATTTTGATTGTTTAACCCAACTATCCGTCTACCCCTCTTGCTGATGATAGTTCCAGGTAAGGAATGTCCAAAAAGCTCCGAAGCCAGTGAGTACTTGAAATATCATGAGGAGGTTTCCAATGCTGGACTACAATCTTCTTAGCTGCAGTCAGGCCTGCCAGCCAGACTTTGCGTGTTTTTTTCTGATTGATGACCATGTTTTTTTAGACTGTGCAAACATTGTACACATACCACACATAAATGTTCAGTTCATTTCAAAAATAAATAAAATGGAGTTTACATTACAACATAAAGAATAAATATTGTTTATTCTTCTTTGTAAAAGAGTTATGTTATGTATGGCAAATGATGCTATTTTAAAAGAAAATCTTACATGTGGGAAATGTTGACCAAATTGGCAAAGGCATCCTGAGGAATGGAAGAAAGTCTCGTCTCTACCATCCACCTGAAATGGGAATACACATTCTAGTGGGATTTAAATTGTTTAGCCATAATAAAATAGTGATCCACAAGCTGAAGTCATTGTTGAAAGATTTTTGGCAACTTACACCTCCTCTGTGCTGGGATGGAAAACGGGCATGACTTCAACTCCGAAGCATGAAACACTATGAGTGTCCCATTCACATTGGCAGTGAACCGGGCAATATTCCAAATTAAGTGTGGCCTCAACACTTGTGATGAAGATGAAAATCAGGTGATGAAAATCAGGATTCATTGTGACACGCAGTTTGAAAGCAGTGGCGAAGACTCCCAGGTTACGCACAGTGAGAAGGGAGGGGAAGGTATTCACTGGGCCGTCCTGGATTTTGGCAACTAGTGTCAAGCAAGCCAAAATAACAAGAAGGACTTCTGGTCACAACTTTCAAAATTATAAAAATATTTTTTTGAGTCATACAAAGTAGAGAAGAAAAAGTAAAGAATGCATTTAAGGAGCAATTTGTAGTAAATGAAAGTACAGATGCTGCTTTTCTGTATTTTTGACAGATGCTATTTTTCAGTTTTTCATATTAATAGCCATATTGGTCTATACAAGATGCATACAAGGCTGCCAAAAAAGAAAAAGAAAAAACTCAAAACTTATACCAGACAACTTGCAAGGGTTCTACTATTGTCCATTTTAACCCATTTTCAATACAGTTGTACCTAAAGGCTGTCAGGCAGCGGCCTCCTCAAATTTTTTTTTAGTTCATAGGAGAACGCCTTCTGGCTCTAGGTAGTACTTTTTTGAAGTTTAGATTTAGAACTTTCAAAGACAGATTAATCTAGAACCCTTACCAATTGGTTACATCTGTATCTGTATCTGTATCTGTTGTGTTCCATCATTTATATTAGTGCTACTTTCTACCACTAGGCGGCACTGTCGTAAAGTAGGTACTAGTTGAGACGCTGTGTATAGACAGATTCAAGATGGCTACTACTGAATGTACGATGCTATGCCGCTACTGAGAATATGTTTTGCTTTGCTGTTAGCCTGTTGAAGTAAACGGCACTTGTTAAGAGTCTGGCGTTTTATTCATGACCCTACACTATAGTATCTGTATCAGTAAGTGGTTACATCTGGAACTGGGGCTGCAACTATGATTATTTTCATTATTTTTTTGATAAACTGATTAATCATTTAGTCTATAAAATGTAAAAAATAACGACAAATGCTCATCACAAGTTGCCAGAGCCCAGAGTGATGTCTTAGTCTTACCAGCATGCCAACCCCCAAATGTAATCAGTGATGGAGCAGATACAGAATGATGGTAGCGCTCCACTCACACCGTTCTCTCAAACTGCAGCCAAAAACAAAGCTGATGACGGCCATTTTGTTGTCATAACAACATAGTTGTTGTCGCACTCTGTTGTCATACGTAGTATTGTCCCGCCTACATCGACTGTCCAATCAGGTATATGTCAGTAACTGCCGGTGAATACGCTTGCGTCCCAACCCCTATGAATCGCCATGCAAATTCAAGGGGGATGAGGGAGGGGAATGCAGGGGGCTCCCAGATACAGTGCCCCCCCCCCCCCCCCCCCAGCTCCGAACCCCGACCACAGGGTGGGCAGCCCCAAAACACAAGCAGGGGAGAAGGCAAGACAAAGGGGACAGAGGTCAGGTGACCAGCATTCATGGGTGCACCCGTCTGAGGCAGCCCCCCAACCCTTAGGAAGGAGCTTGCCCATCACATATTGTGCTCTATGTTCATCTTGGTCAAATTTTTATTTATTTATTTATTTATATATATAATATATATTTATTTTCCCCTTTTCAATGATGTGGGGATATTTCCCAGAGAGACCCCAGTTCCCCTCGTATCACCACCAACACTCACGCTCCGTGTCATAATCCTCTAGGGATTGTCTCCTCAATAATAAAGGGTATGTAGCTGAACTATTTTTTTTAACACTCAATAATAAATTTAACTAATTAAATATAGCCACTAGCAGTGATGGCTGGGTTCATGGCAGCACAGCAGTCAGAGCTGAAACATGGAAGTTTGCATTTAGATAACTGTCAGTTTTGTCATATTAGGCTGTTGATCCATCAGGCCCGAAGCTATCAAGTTCTGAATGTAATAGCAAGTTAAAAGATGTCGGGGGGTTAGGGAAATGTGGACTTTGTGGACAAATTTTGAATGGGAACGTATTGCCATTGTACGCAAGGCAAGGCAAGGCAAGGCAGCTTTATTTGTATAATTTCATACACTGGGGCAATTCAAAGTGCTTTACAGGGTGATAAAAATACAGTAAAGGTAAAAAGTGCAAAAATACAGACAAGAGATACAAAAGATAAAAGACTTAAAAAGTAAACTAGTGCAGTTCAAATCAAATGAGATAGAAAGATGAAAGAACACAACAAATACAACAAATACTTCCACTTTTAGATGCACATTGTGAGTGAACCCATATGTTTTTCTGTAATTTTCTTTTCCCCTGTCCTTCCTGATTCTACTCTTGATCTGATATTTACGTCAGATCTCACTGCCTAAGGCAGACGAGAATCACAGATTCTCCTCTTGGTCAAAAACCTCACCATCCAGAGATGGATGAGAATCATACAGGGTAAAGCTCTGTCCCCCCCACATATAGTGTTCACTCATGAGCAAGTAAGCATTACCTGGACAAGACGAATGAAAATTCGTACTTGCCCGTGTCAGATCCTGAACAGAAAGAGTTAAAATTAAGGTTATTTAAAAGCTGAGCTGAAAAGATACGTTTTTAGCCATTACAGGGTAGAGTAGGCAATGTAAAATAAGAACGTTTTTAGCTTTGACTTAAAAGCGGTCAGAGTCGGGGCCTGTCTAATATCATCTGGGAGGTTATTCCAGGTCTGTGTTGCATGATAACAAAACGCTGCTTCACCGTGTTTTGTTCTAACTCTTGGGACAGCCAGTAGGCCAGCCCCAGATGTCCTAAGGTTCCTAGAAGGTTCATATGGCACAAGCATGTCAGAGATGTATTTGGGCCCAGAGCCACAGAGTGATTTGTAGACAAGCAGCAAGATTTTGAAATCAATTCTCTGAGTGACTGGTAGCCAGTGTAAGGATTTTAGAACTGGTGTAATGTGGTCGTATTTCTTAGTTTTCGTCAGGACCCTGGCAGCGGCGTTCTGAATAAGTTGGAGTTGCCGAAGAGCTTTTTTTGAAAGCCCTGTGAACAGACCATTGCAGTAATCCAATCTACTGGAAATAAAGGCGTGGGTAAGCCTTTCTAGGTCTTGTTTGGACATTAGTCCTCTGACTCTTGCAATATTTTTTAGATGGTAGTAAGCTGACGAAGTTACCGATTTGATGTGGCTATTGAAATTTAAATCTGAGTCCAGGATAACGCCAAGATTTCTGGCTTGACTCTTAGTTATGAGGGACAGGGAGTCAAGGTGAGAGCAGACATTCTGTCTTTCTTTCTGTCCTCCAAAGACAATTATCTCGGTCTTATCTCTGTTTAGTTGGAGAAAATTTTGCCGCATCCAGTCATTGATTTGTTCGATGCAGTGACACAGAGTTTCAACAGGTCCATAGTCACCTGGTGAAAGTGATATGTAGATTTGCGTGTCATCTGCATAATTATGGTAGGCTACTTTATTATTTTGTAGGATTTGGCCTAACGGAAGCATATAGAGATTGAACAGGAGAGGTCCCAAAATGGACCCCTGTGGAACCCCGCAGGTCATGGCCATCTGCTCGGACACACAGTTTCCAATGGAGACAAAGTACTTTCTGTCATGAAGATATGACTTGAACCACTTAAGGACAGTTCCAGAGAGTCCCACCCAGTTTTCTAATCTTTGTAATAGAATTGTATGGTCCACAGTGTCAAAGGCAGCACTAAGATCCAACAGTACTAAAACAGAGACTTTACCTGAGTCATTGTTCAGGCGAATGTCATTTAGTACCTTTATGAGTGCAGTCTCAGTGCTGTGATGGGGCCGAAATCCTGATTGAAAGTTATCGAAGCAATTGTTCAGCATTAAAAAGTTACTAAGTTGTTGGTGAACAACTTTTTCAATAACTTTACCTAAAAACGATAAGTTTGATATCGGTCGATAGTTATCCAGTACAGTTGCATCAAGACTGCTCTTCTTTAGGAGCGGCTTAATGACTGCAGTTTTCAAAGCCGTTGGAAAAATGCCAGATTGGAGAGAATTGTTAACTACAAGTATTAGTTCTTTTGCCAGGCTGCTCAAAACTGTTTTAAGGAAGCTAGTGGGTAAAACATCAAGGCAACAGGTGGATGATTTGAGATTTGACACAGTTTCTTTGAGTGTTTTATCATCAACAATGTGGTCTCAATGGCTTTGAGACGAAAAAAAGTGTACAATGCCAATGCGTGGGAATGGGCAAGTGGACGCTGCTCGTGCCGACCTCGTTTTTCCTTCGGGGGGCACCAGCGAAGCACAGGGGTGTCCGCTGGCCAGGCCTTTGTCCACTGGCAATACCCTCAATGTTAATTGGACACTACATTGTTGTATATGGGGGAAATTAGACTATAAGTGGGTATATGTGTTTTTTTCCTCCCAAATCACCATTTTTTCATGGAAACTCGCTAAATTTGGCCCAAAGGACCTAAACAAAACACTTTTGGCGGGGACGGGGCCCAAAGCAGTCCGGGTGGCTTACTTTTTTTTTACTCGTCCTATCGAGCTGATATTCGGGGGGTGGCATGGCAGACCCAAAGACAATTGCTAGTGTACATTTCCGGCCAATCAGAGGGCTCGAAATTTTCATGTTGTCCAATTGTCACCAAATTTGCCGAGCTCAAAGTCGGGTCCCCCCGGAGGGCTGCCTGATCGACTATCAGGCAGCCCTCCGGGGGGACCCGACTTTGAGCTCAATGGACCTCAATAAAAGCGTGCTTCATTTTTATTGGTTGTAAAAGTTTCCCTTACTTTTTGCCCATTGAAAGGTATTGGAAGTGGACAGTTTGTCCACTTGCCAATACTTTTGCATTAAAGTGCATTAAAGTGTCCACTTGCAATGTAAAGGTATTGCCATTGGACACCCCAGGGTATGGCAAATGGACAGTGTCCAATGGCAATACCCTAACATTAGGCCAAAGGCAATGTAAATGTATTGCCATTGAACACCTCAGGCATGGCAAATGGACAGGGTCATATCTCAGCAATGGGTGAGTTGGAGGGTGACATTTTAACAGTAAGACCCTCTCATCCTGAGGAATCAATGCTGCAAAAACCAAACAATAAATAACAAGTTGAATTTTCACACCGTTTCTCCTTTTATGTTTAAACAAACTTGCAGGGAGTGTGGAGGGAGAGAGCTCTCTCCGATCTGCTCGAACTTTCATTGACCTCTCAGTCAATTAAGGGTTTTTAAAGTGATCCACAATGAATTTCAACCCCAAAATTGACTCAGTTGATCTATGCAAACACCTCTATGACTGTACGTTGCTTCCGTGTCATTTCGACACTCCTGGAAGAAAGTAGCCTTAGGAAGGAGTTAGAAGCCTGGAACTTGGCACACTAAGAGTACCCCATGGAGGGATGAACATACTGCAGTTTCAGCCTCCTACCCCAAGACACTTTGGAGATATGGCCCTGTCCATTTACCATACCCTGGCCAATGTTAAAGTATTGCCATTGGACACTGTCCATTTGCAATGTTAAAGTATTGCCATTGGACACTAGTAATGGACAAACTGGACTATGGACTAACCCTAACCCTCAAATTTACTGTACAGGCGCCTTGATCCATCTAGTTTACACTCCTAAAATTTGGGGGTTCTAGGTGCTGTAGAAAAAAAGCCTTCCATTTTTCTCCCTCTACCCACATCGGACGGGGTCAGCGTCTTAGAGCATGAGAAGATCTGTGTGGAGTCGGTCATTGTGGGGCAACGTTTTTTCTACTGCATCGTTGGGGGCTGAGGTCAACATATGTTGATCCGCAGGCCCCCTAGAGCAATCTAAGCTTGCATTCATATCTCTGGGATGTTTGTATGCTGTGTGGCATACAAACAGTGTCCGTTTGCCATTAAGAATGAATGGGGTTTTTTAGTAAGGGTAACTCCATTTAAAAGTATTGGAAGTGGACAGCTCATATTTTGGACAATAAAGCTCCAAATGCTCTGAATTGACAATGGAAGTTGTTTTCCACACTCTGATGTAGGATATTCAACCCCAGGCTCCCACCTCCTTCACAGGGCTATTTTCTTCCAGGAGTGTCAGAATGACGTGCAACCAATGTACACTTCTATAGGTGTCTGCATACATCAACTGATTCAATTTTGGGCATGAAATTCAGTGGGGATCACTTTAAAACCCCTTGATTGATTGAAAGGTCAACAAAAGTTAATCTGTCCACTTGCCATACATTTGTATTAGAGCCAGGGTAGTGCAAATGGACAGGGCTGTATCTCCAAAGTGCCTGGGGGTAGGAGGCTGAAAAAGCAGTATGTTCATTCCCCCATGTGGTACTCTTAGTGTGCCAAGTTGTAGCCTCCTAGCCCAAGGCACTTTGGAGATATGGCCCTGTCCATTTGCAATGTAAAAGTATTGCCATTGGACACCCCAAATGTATGGCAAATGGACAGTCCATTTGCAATGTAAAAGTATTGCCATGGGACACCCCAGGGTATGGCAAATGGGCAGGGCTGTTTCAGCTTTGCAATCATACTCCCCCCGGAACCCAAAGACTTTGGTTTCCCGGACGCTGCCCAGTGGGTCATGGGAATGAATCATGAATGTTTTTTGCCAACCATTTTTCTAAAGCATGCTGAACAGCTTTAGATTTTTGTATTAAATCTACCATTCCAGGTGTTCATTGTTTTTTATTCATTGCTTTATATCATATAATCCCACAGTGTCACTCAGTCAGCCTCCCCAGTGCAAAATTCACTGACCACACTAAATTGTTAATTTTAACCAGGTAGGTTGTGCTAGCATGGAAAGCCTGGGCTTGTTGGAAAGAAGAGAATGTAAGCTTTTGATTTGATGTACAACATTAAAAGATTGGATCATGTTTAGGAGTAAAAAAACAGGAAGAAAATTGAAACATGAATATGTTGAGACCCCGTAAAATGCAGCCCATGTGCTGGATGGAGGAGGATGTTTTCCCAGTCTCAACGATGTAAGCATTGTTCAAATTTAAGTGAAAACTTAAACATAAAATGTATTAACAAATCATATATATTACTTTATTCCTTTTTTTGGAATTCCTTGCTGTCTTATTTTTCTCTCCATGTTTAAAACCATTTTTCTCTGTCTGTCTTGTTGCACTGTCCCCAGCACATAGCCTCCCCAGTGCAAAATTCAACCAGAAGCAGTTTGTCAACATTCTTAAAACAGAGACCTGTAGTGTGCCACAGTGATTAACCCCTGAATAGATTCATTATAGTCCAGTCAATCTGTGGTTTTACCCAGGGAAAATTGCAATAGTAATCATTCAAGGTTTTGTGTGATCCCTAGGGACATCCAAATAACATATTAAAAGTATACCATTATATACTTAGTGGATCAATGTAAATTCAGGGGTTGAAATTCGGGGCCTTCATGTCACAGCATCACACAAAGAAGTGCGTATCTCTGCTTCTGAACATGCTATTTTCATATAATTTATGTCTATACATTGGTTTTCACATACAAATTTGTCTTAGTAATATGTTTTTCCATGAAAACCATGATGCATATCAGCACACAGATTGAAACCTTAAATGAGATCAAGCTTGAAACATGCCTTGACTGTAGGCCTACATGTAATCTTCACTCCATGTCCTCATCCAAATGTTGTGCCGACATATTCGCGCACACACCTCTGCACTCTGAACAGGCTAGGGAGCAATCAAGTCCTTGACGCAACCTGACAATTGCAGCGCACAAGCTCCAACAAGGACTGAGGAGCGGAATGGATGGGAATGAGGCATGAGTCTTGGATCCTCCAGCCCCATTCCTCCAGTGGTAGCGAGTTACCCATCCATTCCTGAACCTGATGGTACACTCTGAAGTTGTGAAACATGGCAGACAAAGATGTTGCTGATTTTAAGAGGGGCATAGTTACTTCCACCGTTACCTGCGCTTTATTGCATTTCTTCACTTTGACATTCAGAAGCACTGGGCAGAATTCACATCGTTGTCAACCCCACCGAGGCGGAGCTGCAACAATGTAGGACCTCGGCCATGGACAGCCCGCTCGTCGCCACCAATACCAATCTATTGACCATCGAACTCCACAACCATGGATGCTCTGCCAGCCGCCACCGATACCTTCTCCATATTGACTGACAGAGAGTATACTTGAACTCAAGAACTGAGCCAACGTATACGTCCATTTCGTGACATTTAACGAGGCACGTCCTCAGGGGATCACCCACCCCTTCGTCATCCATAGTCGGGGATTCGACCACACCGAGGTGGAGAACAGCCCAAGCTCTTCCAAACTATTGAACGCAACCAAATAATTCCCTAAGGCACTGTGACAGAGTTCGGCTACTATTAAACGCTTCCCTGGCCCGGCCACCCCTATACAAAACGACCGAGGGATGAACGCCCAACGAACACCGGGTTTGAACGCCCTAAAAGAACCGGGGATGAACACACCCAACTGACTGTTATTGTTCAGAATAATTTAATAAAGAACACACAAACGAACTTTCTCAATGAACCCCAAATAACAGTCTAACAGAACAATCAAATAAATCACGCAACAAGTGCATGGAACACCTTAAGGGTGTCCACTGAATACAGCAAAGTCCTCCTGCTAAACAGCTTTGCCAGTTGTTGCCGCCTTCGCAGCGGGACTCCCATTCCCTCCAACACCCATTCATTCCTGTTTAACCACTTGCCCCTTGCTCCCAGTGGAAAACCCTCAATTCTGACTCTCTGACAAGTGGCCATCTCAGACGCACTGCCTTGCCCAGCTGTGTGTATTTGAGAACCTTTTCTTGGTATGCATCCTTGAGTGTCCCCTCAGCCGACTCAAATCTTACCGTCACGTCAATGACCATCGCAACTCGTGCTTTGATCATGACCAAGTCAGGGACATTCATTTGACCATCTGCATTGGTCAAGTGTGGTTCTCTGTAGACCTGCCAGCCTCGCCTCTCAGCCTCTTGGGCCAAGATCTCACACAACTTGTGTCTCGCCATGCGGTTCGGTTTAAGGCTCTTACAAGCGCTGAGAATGTGCTTCACTCGCTCTTCCACACAGTCTACAGAGCTTCTCACACTCACCACCACCTTTGCCTCTTGACCCAGTAATAGTGTGTTGTCAGTAATGACGTCCTGTAACCCACAAGCACCATCATAAGTTATATATGTATATAAACATCGAACAAAAATTTCGGAAATTTGTGTTTGGTAGATTATTTCTCTGTTGTAACAATACTTCTTGGCAATACATTTTATACCGTTGGAAAGCCTGTTTATTTCCCTTTTAAATGGTGCCTCATTTGTAAGGAACATGCATTTGTGGGATGAGCAGCACAGCTGAGTATGTGGGTTGCACTCATGTAAAATTTGCCAAATCTTCTCTGCCAATGCCAAACAGCTTATTCTGCTGTTGCTATTGACTCTTGTTTGGTGTTGTTTGGTGGATTGGATGATTGAAGTCTATCAGTAACAAGGAAGAAACAAGACATATTGGCAATTTTACAATTTATTCATTTAACAAACAGTCAGGAGCCTCAGTAGCGTGTGGAAGAACCATACACAGCCACAACAGCCTGGCACCTCCTCCTCATGCTGGTCACCAGCCTGGTCACACACTGCTGTGGGATGGCTCAGCCAACGTGGTTGTGTTGGTCACTCTAGCACGAACAGCACGCCCAAGCTGATCCCATAAGTGTTCAATTGGGTTGAGGTCAGGACTGTTGGCAGGCCATTCCATTCTCTCTACTCCCAAATTCTGGAGGTAGTCTCTGATAAACCCCGCTCTGTGGGGGCGAGCGTTGTCCTCTTGGAGGATGGAGTTCGGTCCCAGACTGTGGAGATATGGGATTGCCACCGGTTGCAGAATCTCATCTCGATATCTCTCTGCATTGAGATTGCCTCCAATGATGACAAGCCTCGTTTTTCCAGTGATGGAGATGCCGCCCCACACCATCACACTGCCTCCACCAAAAGGTGTTACTCTATCGGTGCAGCAATCAGCATAGCGTTCTCCCCGTCTTCTCCACACTTTGACCCTACGATCCAACTTCCGTAGGCAGAATCTGGACTCATTGCTGAACATAACGTTCCTCCACATGTTCAGGTTCCAGTGCAGGTGTTGCCGACACCAGCGCAAATGGGCCTGACAGTGAAGGGCAGTCATGGCAGGCCTCCTGGCAGCCCCATGAGCCCGGAGATTGGCTGCGTGCAGTCTGTTCCGGATTGTCTGGGCCGAGAGCCGTGTGCCATATCGTCCTGCAAACCTTGACTGCAAATCTGTAGAAGACAGCCTACGGTTCCTAAGTGCTGAAAGGGTGAGGAACCGGTCTTCTTGGGGTGTCGTCTTCTTGGGACGCCCACTTCGCGGTCTGTCTCTGACATCCCCCGTTTCATGGAATTTGGCCTTCAGTTTGGAGATGATACTATGGCTCACTCCAAATAATGCCGCAACTTGCTTTTGTGGAACACCAGCTTGAAGTTGCCCTATCACACAGGCCTTATTGAGATCAGACAAACGTGGCATGCCGATTCTTGGAGCAGACACCAATTGACCACTGTAGCAGGGCCCATGCTCACAGGTGCTGCCAATCAGGTGCCAATCAGGTACCTGATTGTCAGCACCTGGGGGTACCGGAAGCTCAAAACAAGAGTCAATTGCAACAGCAGAATAAGCTGTTTGGCATTGGCAGAGAAGATTTGGCAAATTTTTCATGAGCGCAACCCACATACTCAGCTGTGCTGCTCATCCCACAAATGCATGTTCCTTACAAATGGGGCACCATTTAAAAGGGAAATAAACAGGCTTTCCAACGGTATAAAATGTATTGCCAAGAAGCATTGTTACAACAGAGAAATAATCTACCAAACACAAATTTCCGAACTTTTTGTTCGATGTTTATATAACCTACTATATATACATATTTCCCCACGGCCATCCTTGCCTTCGTTTTTTGATCCCCATGATTTAGGTCAGTGCATCAGTATCATCAGTCATAGTGTTATGAGCCACGAGATGTGGATTTTATCTCCTCTGTGTGGTTAGGGACGCGGACAAGCTCGGTGTGGGGGGTATATGTTCCCATATGTGATGACGTCAAGGTCTCGACTGAAAGAGAACATTAGGGCTATAACATAGCCCTGGTTCTCTGAGGGAGAGAACGAGACGTCACCACAGTGGGCCTCGCTCTGTCCGGTGCCTCAGTGTGTTCTGGCCACCGCGAATTAAGGGTAAATGAGGTAATTTCCGCTGTCACATCATATATATATGCTCAGTTGACGAGGGATGATTGACAGCTCAATCAGCCATTCTGCCGTGGTTTAGAGGACTTTGGAGCAAAGCGCCTCAGGAAGGCTTATCCCATATGTGGTGACGTCTCGTTCTCTCCCTTAGAGAACCAGGGCTATGTCATAGCCCCAACGTTTCACTGACTTTACAAGTTTTAAACTTGAAAAGGATTCTTTTCCTTTCTGAAAGGATTTTATTCAAACAGCTGAAGATTTTTCTTCTGCAGGAGGAAATTTTCTTGAGAAGATTCTGAAGTTGTTTTGGGAAAAAAATTCTTGATGTTTCTATTCTATTGCATGTGAAATTTGCTGAAATGCATTTCCTCTGTCAGAGAGACAAACTCCACAAACACACTGTATATAGAACTATGTTTATTCTTGCTGGTTTCACTGTACAGAAGGTGATTCTCACATGTGTCTAATGGACAATCCAGCCACAAATTAAGGAAAAACAGTCTTAATTTTCACTGTTATTATTACTCTTATTACTTACTTATACTATATATATATATAAACACTGTTTACTTTCTCTCTTTTTCTCTCACAGCGAGAAGGATCGACGCATCATCCACTGCCTGCTGCGCGAGAAACCCCAGGACATACTGTCTACCCACCTGGCCAGGGTCTGCATGAAGAGCAACACCAACATCTTACACCAGGGGTTCTCAACCTTTTCTACTTCAAGGCCCACCTATTCATACTTGTAACGGGCCAGGGACCATTAAAAAAAAAAAGAACCCAAATTATTTTGGCTAATCTATTCTATTCTAATAATCTAATCTAATAATCTATTCTAAGTGTATTAATGAACTACAACAACACCACTCCCTGTTATACAGGTGGGAGCCCTCGAATTAAATAAATACAATAAAAACAAATAGGTTCTTTAAAATTGTATGGGTGTGCCAGAAGCCAACATAAAACCATAAAAGCAGGGCATTCTCAGTCAAAAGGGATTTATTATACAAAAAAAAAAATTCAATAATTGCCACAGCAAACAAGGAAGTAACCCGTCTTTAGGTCTACTCAACAAGTTGCTCAACCAAGCATAATTCAAGAGTCGGGACCCCCAACAACGGACGTTAGTGTTTCCCACAGGCTGGACATGTTTTCTTTAGGGTTAATTACTTTAAATTGTCTTTACATTGTGTCCAACAGAACCCAACTGGTGGAATATGCAGTGAAGTCTCTGCACTGCACTCATGTTAACTTTATGAGTGTTGAGCAGCGTTAGAATTGTCCGATTTAAAAGTATCAAGTTACTCTTTACCGTTACAACATGTGCGAGTTCGGCGAAATTGTGGAATTTTATATTTTTTTACGAACGTTTTCAGAACAGGAGACGGACAGGTTGAGTACAGAGCTGCTGCATCGCCACATGACAGACATGACGTGATGCACACAGACGCATTACAGAGCGATTTAGATCCATTTCAATACATTGATTAACTGTTTATGTTGTGCCGGCCATGCCGATATTGTGGCGCTGTCACAGTTTATGTATTGGAAACAATGGCAGGACAATCTACTGTTTTATTTAAGAATAAGAGCGTATCTACGTGGTCAGGGATGAGTCCAGTGCGCAGCCTGGTGACAGTCAGTCCATCCGCTGAAACACACGCAAAAAGTGAGCTTCAACTTGAAAACATTTCCCGGCCCACTAGACGGCGCTCACGGCCCACACATGGGCCGCGCCCAGTGGTTGAGAAACACCGTCTTACACTATAGTAGGGCAGAGTGTATTCTGCTCTCTGTGTTGCTCTTTGCAGCCTGTAGACTTATTAACATCTCTATAGTGTGACAACAGGCTCATTGACACACACACACCCATACACACAGAGACTGCAGCTCTGTGTGTCTACACACAATAATCAGTAATAACAGTTATTAATCAGTAATAACCACAATAATAACTGATTTAGCCCTGCATTATCAATTCACACTTCTTCTCTTCCTCTTTCATCACAGGTAGACAATGTCTCCAGGATGCTGAGGTACATCCAGCCGAGCGGGAATGAGGTGAGCATGGACTTTCTCCTGAAGAAACCCAAGACTTCCTTAACAGGCTGAAGGGAGTGCAGATGGGTCCATCCACCATCATAAACTACATAAAGAACATGATCTGGTTTGTCCAGTATTTCAAGACACGCCTGAATTTGGCTGCAGCGGACCCAGACTTCCACAGGAAGTGTCAGGCGTACATTGAGCTGCTCAACACCTTGAGGAAGCCAGTGGCAAAGGCTCTCAGCAAAGCCACATGCAAAAAAAGGTGAGTTGTTAATCTCCCTACTCTTTCTTTCCTTTAATGACTTCTCTCATGTGGATAGTACTTGGAAGGCTGCCAGGATTATGTGATACAGAAAAATCTCTAACTCTCCTCCTCATTGGTGTTTTGTTTTATCATATCATTCTAGGTACGACCGCTTCATTAATGGCCAGCTGGCTCTCCATGACTGCCAGAGAGTCCTCCGCGAGTCAAAGAGGGACATGCTGGGCATCTACAAGAAGCTCCTTAAGCACCAGCATGTGGAAGAAGAGGAAAAGACGCTGTTCCGCTACTACTGCGAAGCCATCCTGATATCCTCATTTGGTACCAAGTATTGCATGTAGTCAGTAGAAAATATTGCATGTCCAGATTCAAACAGAACAGGGTTACTTTGTTCATGTCATTAATTCCCACTGTGTCCTTCATTGTTTTCCAGGTGTCAGAGTGGGTCAACCAGAAGCCCGTCAATGGACGAGTCTGTGTGGGAGTCAGCCATCATAAAACGGCCACAATGCAGATTGCGACATTTGCCCTCACCGAGGAGGAGGTTGCAGTAAGTTCTCTAACAGGCTGAAAAAACTCACCATGAATAACTGTAACACCAGAATCAGAATCAGTTCCTGCTTTGCCTTGCTGGTCCATTTCTTCACTGTTTTGACCAAAGGCTCCATCAATAATTTCTCAAGTATTAACTTCATTCATATCTTATCTCCACAGATGCTGGATGCATACTACCATGGGATCTGCCAAGGATGTATGCAGGACGGTGTAGATGATGAGGGCAAATTTATCTTGTCCAAATCCGGTGGACCAATTTCGAGCTCCACCAACGACCTCAGGCGTCTGCATGAACAGTAAGTATTAGCAGAATCCCATGTACTAACATGTTAATATGTACTGTACAGAGAAAGAAGCCAAGGATTACATTGATAGACTGGTTTTGTACTCTTTCTATAATATTATTCAAATAATATTATTTTCTGTAAAAAAAAAAAGAACTGAAAGAATTCAGGGTTGAGAGTGGGATTGTAATCTGAGATTTCTTCTTCATTGCAGCTACAAATTACCAAACATCACCAGCCAAGAGATCAGAAAAGTTGCAAAGGAGCAGAA
Source organism: Centroberyx affinis (assembly GCF_046629955.1). NCBI lineage: Eukaryota > Metazoa > Chordata > Actinopteri > Beryciformes > Berycidae > Centroberyx > Centroberyx affinis. The sequence goes on from NW_027280786.1 coordinate 78,829, forward strand.
AACTGCAGCGGCACACTACATGGCCCACTCTACAGCGGTGGCCAACGTCCACTACAGGATTAGGACCCTGGAGGGTATCGTGGCCACCGCCAACCTGTTCAACAGTTTCGGACGGTATGTGTCACCATCCAAAACACACAACATTCAACTATTCTCTCTCTCACAGCTGCTTCCAAGGTCAGTCCAGCTATTTGTCAGTGTTTAACCATGAAATCTTCTCCATCGTGCAGCTCTTCTTCTGATGAGTCGGGATGAGAGGAGTGGTCAGGGACAGAAGAGAGGCAGAGACACCGCTGAACAGGACGGCAGAGACGTTGCAGCGTTTCTCCAGCACTTCCCGGTGATAGCAACTGGCCAGCAGGTGGAGGGCTGTGCAGTATGGCAAGCGGGAGGAATACCTCTTGTGTAAGTGTAAATACTTTATTATGCAATGATTAAATTAAACGATTAACAACATTTCTATAAACAAAAGTAATGTAGAATTCACAAGTGTGGACAAGAATTTTAATTTTAATTTTCTCTCTTTGACAGCCCAAGGACAGCCCAAAGACACCCCCCAACTGTCCAGAAGGTCGCAAAGGTCATCAGGGATGAGGGGTGGACTGCCAACCATCCCCGTCCTGAGGACATCGTTACAAAGTGGAAACCAGCCAAGAGGGTGCAGGTTGAGAGTGATAAAAGAGTGTAAAAATGTCTTGTGAGCAGGAGAGCATTAATCCAGCAGTCAAACACTTAGATAATTATAAGCCTATAATGGACAAGCACACTAATGTCACCTTCTTTTGACCACAGGAGTTGTTGCCACCAAAGCCTTTGCCAAGGGCTCCATCATTTGTGATTATCATGGCAAGGTAATCACAGCAGCAGAGGGCAGGAGGATGATGGAGTCCATGCAGGATGAGATGGGCTACCTTTTTTTTTCAAGGCTGGTGGTCGCGATCTCTGCATCGACGCCCAGACGTTCCCCTGCGAGTGTCACCCATCTGAAGACACATTTGGCAGAAGGATGAACCATTCGCGGAAGAACGGCAATGCGAGGCCACTCCACTGCAAGATGAACTTCCCAGAAGGAGCGAGGGATGTCATCCTGTTCCAGGCCTCCAAAGACATTTCAATTAGCGAAGAGGTCCGGTTCGACTACGGAGTGAACCGGAAGTCTTTCCGGGGAGAAGGACTGGACCTCGAGTGGCTGGATGACTGACCAACATAGCAGCAGGTAAAGTTACACAGTCCTTTTATCAGTTTGACTAAGGTGTTGTGGCTTATTAGCATCTCTATAGTTTGAATGCAGGCCCATTAAGAGACACTTGTGTGTGTGTTTGTGTGCCAGAGTTGCCAGTGAGGGGCCCTGCAGGCCTCTTCTTTTCTTTCACTGCATCAATAAATTCATACTACTTCTCTTTATCTTTCATCACAGGTGGACAGTGTCTCCGGGATGCAGAATGAAGTCAGCACAGAAGAGGACAGCAGCAGCGCTTTTGATGAAGAATTCTGATGAAGCTGACCTGGTGCCGGCAAAAGAGGCCAATGTGAAGTGTCCGCAGGTGGTCATCTCTTTCTATGAAGAGAGACTCACTTGGCACTTTTTTCGCTGAGACGCTGGGCATGGATATCCCTGACGGACCAGAGATGTTAGACTGGGCACATCGCCTTGCTTCTCGGCCAGGCTTGGGTCCAAATGCTCCCCCTAGACCCATGATTGTAAAGGTACACCATTTCAGAGTGAAGCAGCACATCCTCCAGCTGGCCAGGGAGAAGGGCCCGCTCACCTTCTGTGGACACCCGGTGCACATTTTCCCGGATTTCACAACTGAAGTCGCTAAACGGAGAGCCTCCTTCAAGAACATCAAGCAGAAGCTCCGGGCTGCCCACATCAGATACGGTCTACTGTTTCCTGCTCGGCTACAGGTTTCGTTCGACAGCGGGAAGTATAGCTTTGTCACACCGGAGGAGGCAGAGAAATTCTACGTGGAGACCATAGCCCTGACACTCCTGGCAGGTCAAGCAGACGGCGCTAATGGGTGACTTTTCATCGACTCCCAGTTTCTGTTACATAACAGCCGCACAGGCTGACCATTTTGGACGGCTAAGGACATTTGGGACCCATGTTAAAATTATTCCTTTTTAAGTTGTAAGTATCCTACATGACTGAGTGTGGTGAGTCTGAATAGCATTTCGGTTCTGTTCTGTTTACAACCTATTTTTATTACAATATTTTTTCAAGACGTTTATAATTATATATTGTTACATGTGGAGCACTGGTTTAGTGCACACATTTTTTTTTTTTATTGATGTTTTTGCGTAAATCTTACAATATAGTACAGTCCTTACATGGTATAAACCATCACCATCATACAGATTTACATTATTTTTCTCAAAGAAAACAACATAAAAAACAAACCAAAACAAAACATTCATGCCACAAGTAAAAATGAAAATAAACAAATAAATAACAAAAAAATACCACGTGATCAGATCCTATACCTCACAGTAACCACTTACATTATAAAAAGGATAAATCCTTATCTAGATCTCGGTCCTTTCAGTTATCATCAAAAAGTGACCCCACACCTCGGTAAAGATATCCTCTCTCCCAGCAACTCTATAAGTTACCCTTTCATATGATGCCATGCGAAACGTTAGTTCCATCCATTCATCAAAGGTAATAACAGTGGATGACTTCCAATGTCTCAATGCAATTCTACATCCTGTTGTCGTGGCCATTCTACACCACAGTCTTTGGTATTTAGATAACCTATTATCTTCTGGTAACAGTCCAAGTAAGCACACCGCTGGAGAGTTAGATAATTTCTCATTCAACACTAATACAATTTTGTTCCACATATATCTTATTTTCTCACAGTCATACAACATATGTACCAATGTACCCGTATATTTATCACATCTCCAACAGGTGTCACTATTTCTCAACTTAAGTTTGGACAATTTACTGGGAGTCCAGTAACATCTATTTAAAATTTTAAACAAGATAAGTTGTGACTGTGCTTCCCAAGAGCATTTATACCACATATGGCCACTAGGTTCTTCCATGCGTCTTCAGAAATATCTTCACATACTGTATTTCCTCTAATAATGGCCAGTAGTCAATTAAAAGCCGGGTCTCCGATAATGGCCGGGGCCATGGTCGACACAAACAAATAAAGGCAGGCTCCAAATACAAGCCGGGGAAAAAAACAAAGGAAACAAGCGTGAATTTGCCATAGCTGCGACCACGTACTGTGCGGCTATAGGCCGCCAAAGGGTGGGGAAATTTTTGTGAACCAACCGACCGACAGAGCGAGCTATAGAGCTGCTGGTCGCAGCTAAAAACAACGGTGGACACCGGTAAACTCCTGACGGAAGTCTCTGGAGCATGCCGCCGTCGATTACCGTAATTATCGTAATAAAATATGAGCAAATATACTTGTCAAACAGAGGGAATTAGAAATAAAGGCCTGTCTCTAATATAAGCCTGCTTCCAATAAAGGCCTGGTCCCCTTTGCAGTTGAGGTAAATAAAGGCCCGGGCCAATATTAGAGGAAATACGGTATATCGTTTTCCCAACTCAATTTCAAACCTTTCAACTTGGGTGCATGAGCATCCCTAATAAAATCATAAAACCTTGAAGCACTCCCTCTTTTGTGCCAACCTCTATAAAATAATTCTTGAATCCCAGTTATAGGGTCAGGTGAAGTTTTAATCACTGCCGCTATACAGTGCCTAATCTGTAGGAAGCTCCAGAAATTTTTATTATTTAGACTATAATCATTCTTAATTTCCTCAAAAGGTCTTAACCCATCTTCCCCCGCTACATCCCCCAATACATGAATTCCTGATTTGACCCATTCCTCCCACATGAAGGTCCTCTTATCAATTTTCAGTTTTTTATTGTACCATATGGAGGCTCTTGGTGTGAGATACAGGTTAGCTCTAGTTAATTGATGTGACTGGTTCCAAGTTTCTCTAACAAAATACAGAAGAGGGTTCTTAAAAGGCACAGCTCTGCCTGATTGGGTTAGGAAAGCCTCTAGAGAAGAGGGGAACACCAATTCTTCCTCAATCCTGACCCAAACTGGTGCTTGTTCTGCAGAATGATTCATCTTAGATAGTTGGGAGAGTGAGAATGCATAGTGATACCAGTCTAATTTTGGCAGAGATAAACCACCAACCTTTTTCTTTGGCTGCATATAGTTTGGTATGGCTAAACAACGGCCTTTCACTAACTATTTTATTATATAACTTAAGCAACTGAAGCGGGAAAGTTAAGGGAAGCATATATAAGAGGTAGTTTAGCTTGGGAGCTATTATCATTTTCACTAAATTGATCTTACCAAGAAGTGAAATATTCATTTTGGCCCAATTCTGCATCATAGCTTTAATATGTTCAATTACTGGGGCAAGATTAGCTTGCATTATTTATTTCAATCCTGGAATTAACTTTATTCCTAAATAAGTCATATCTGAAGGCCTCCACCTAAATTGCCAGTCTTTCCTAATAGCTGGTGGGCAAAACCTAGATAGAGGCATAGCCTCTGACTTATTCCAATTTATTGTATATCCAGATATTTCTGAGAAGGACTCAGTGACTAAACCAATATTTAGAGCTGCCGTTTCAGGATTGCTGGAAACCAGCAAAATATCATCCGCATATAACAACAATTTGTGTTCCTCTTGCCCTGCCATTACCCCTTTGATATTTTGATATGCCCGTAATGCAATGGCTAGCGGTTCCAGAAACAAAGCAAACATTTGGGGAGAGAGTGGCGAGCCTTGTCTAGTACCCCGTCCTAAGTTAAAGGACGAAGACATTATCCCATTAGTCAGAACAGAGGGCCAACGGATTTGTATATAACAATTTCACCCACCTAGTAAATGATGGTCCAAACCCAAAACGCTCTAAGGTGTGAAACAGAAAGGAATACTCAACTTTGTCGAATGCCTTTTCAGCATCCAACGAAAAGGCTACTATAGGCTCTACATCATTCTTAACTTTCCACATAATGTGTAACAGCCTACGGATGTTATCAGCTGAGTTCCTACCCTTCACAAATCCCACTTGGTCAGGGTGCACCAAAGTTGGTAGTACATCCTCAAGTCTATTTGCAAGAATTCTTGCTAGGATTTTTTCATCAATGTTAAGGAGGGATATGGGTCTATAATTCCCACAAAACTGGGGATCTCTACCTTTCTTCTGAAGTAATGTAATAGTGGCAGATCTCATGCTAGTTGGCAAGGGTAGCTTGCCAACTGTTATTCTGTAAAGAATCCTGATAAACCTTTAACAATCTTGGAGATAAATCCTCACTCAATCTCTTATAAAAATCTGGTGTAAACCCATCATCACCTGGAGCTTTTCCCACTTTAAGACTACGAATAGCAGATTGTATTTCTTCAATGGATATGTCCCCTTCCAACGACTCCATTTGTTGTTCAGATAGTGATGGTAATTCAATAGTAGAAGAACACGCTTCTATTTTTTGTTGGTCTATTGTTGCTTGTGATGTATATAAATCCTGATAGAAGGTCCTGAAGACATTATTAATTTCTTTTTTGTCCGTAGTAATCATGTCATCTTTAGTATGAATTGAGGGTATGATATTTTGATTGTGTAACTGCTTCACCCTATTTGCTAATATTTTACCAGCCCTCTCCCCTTGTTCATAATATTTTTGTTTAGTACAAAACAATGCAAATTCAGCTTTCTTTTGAAATATATTGTTCATCTCATACTTGTATGTATTTAACTTATTCCATATTTCCCGGTCTGGTTGTTGACTATGTTGTTTCTCAAGCGTTTTAATCTCTTGATCTAACTCAATCAGTCTCTGATTCTCTGCTTTCTTTATGAGTGAACTATATTGTATGAGCCGACCTCTTACATAAGCTTTAAAAGCATCCCACATTATGCCGGTATCATCTATTGACCCCTCATTAAATTCCCAAAAGTCGCTAAACATAGATTTAATAGATGAACAAGATTCTTCACTATTTAACATTGAGTTGTTAAAGCGCCATTTTAGTGATCGCTGCCCATCCACTTTGGATGATATAACCAACACAACTAGTGCATGATCAGATAATACAGTGTTGCCTATCATACTATCAGTTATTTGACTCACCAGCGTACTTGAGACCAAAAAATAATCTATTCTGGAGTATGTGGAATGAGGAATAGAATAAAAAGTATATTCCTTTTCCTGAGGATGTAATATCCTCCAGATATCCACTAGACCCAGCTCGTCCGACAATACATCTATCACTATATTTCCTTTATTATTGATAATGCTAGGCTGAGAAGATATATCCAACAATGTGTCTCTGACTTGGTTAAAGTCTCCACCTATAATTATGTTACTATTCCCTATTTTCCTAATAACATCACAAACCTCGTGAAAGAAGTCTGAGGATGTTATGTTAGGTGCATAAATAGTAGCAACAGTGATTCTCTGACCCTCCATACTTGCATCTAGCACAACCCACCTCCCCTCCTGATGAGAAAAACTAGCATGTACTTTGAAGTCTATGTTCTTTTTTATTAAGATAATTACTCCCCTCTTCCTAGAAGAAAATGTGCTATAATAAATTTGACCCACCCAATCCCTCTTCAGTTTGGCAGATTCGTCATCATTTAAATGTGTTTCTTGGATTAGAGCGATATCTGTCTTGTTTTGCTTCGAATACGTCAAGATTGTTTTTCCTTTTAATAACATGATGGCAGCCATCTATATTCCAAGATATTATTTTAAACAAACCCATTAACCTTGATATCTAAATGCTCTATACGTATGTGAATCAATAGACAAGGCATCACTAACCATGATCTATCCATTATAGTCTTATGCATGGGACCATACACTGTAATTGGTACTGTCTGAATTATATCAAGATGTAAAAAAATAAAGCGTGGCATTTGACAAAGTAAGGAAGATACTATAGAACAATGAACTCTACAAACACACAATTGGCAGAATACCCAATCGAACACAGAACCTAACTTCTTATCCGTAACACTTGAAGGCCCCAGCGATGGCTCCCTCCAGCCCCGTCAGCACCTCATCCCATACCACGATGGAGAGCCTTTCTTGAACATATTAACAATCGATAAAAACAAGTAATAGTTTATATCAAGGATATTTATGACACTTAAGAATAAGGTTGTCAGTCCTCCGTGTCCTCCAATGCGCAGCGCTCCCTGCAGCCGGTGTGTCCCCCGTCACTCCCATACCGATGAGAAACTTCTTCACCTCCGCGGGGCTGGAGAAGTCTTGTCTCCTCTCGTCTATGGTGCAGGTCATCACGGCCGGGTATCTCAGAGCATAGTCAATTTTATGCTTCTGGAGTAAACGCTTCACGTCATCATATTTTTTGCATTTTTCCTGTATTTCCTGCGCATAGTCCTGGAAGAAATAAATCCTCGTATTTTTCCAGACCACCTGTCTTTTCTTCCGAGCTGCGGCCAGGACTGCAGACTTGGCTTGGTCTCTCAGAAACCGCACAATGATGTGCCTTGGTTTTGAAGTAATGCCCGCTGCCGGACCCACACGATGTCCGCGGTCCACCTCCTAGAAGTCATCCACCTGTATTTCCAGGGCTTCATTCAGCAGTGTTTTAATGAATCCGCCTAGGTCTCTTCCCTCTGTGCCTTCTTTAATCCCCGCGATTCTCACATTCTGACGACGTGAAAATCCCTCCAAAGTGGTCATTTTTTCCCGTAGAAGTCGGTTTTGTTTCATCAACTCAACCAACATGGGACCCCTTTCCGACTCCACGTCTTCCATCTTAGAAATCCTCGTCTCTGCCTCGGAGATCCTGCCGCCCAAATTCTTCACGGTTTGCCCTCCAGAGGGTGCTTTCCTGCTTGATCGGTAATATTATTATTAGTGATCACTCGCCAGTGTTTCTGGTCATGCCCCAACGCCCCAAAGGGCAATGGCGGTTTACAAACCATCTTCTTAAGAATCCAAATTTTAGACTGTATTTTGCAGAACAGTTTAATCATTTTATCACTGAGAATGACACCCCAGGGGTGTCTCCTAGTCTACTCTGGGAAACTGCTAAGGCTGTTATCTGTGGCTTTACTATATCATTTTCAGCAAATCTAAAGAAAAAGCAGAGGGCTGAACAACAAATTCTTGAACAACAATTAAGCAAGCTGCAGGGAGAGTTTAAGCTTAACCCTTCAGAGGACCTGAGACTTCAAATTGACGCCACTGCGGCGGCTGTGGATACTCTCCTGTCTAAAGAGGCTCAGAAATCCATTCTGTTCGCTAAGCATAGGATATATGAATTCGGGAACAAGCCAAGTAAATATTTGGCAAACTTAGTTAAGGCAAAGGCTAGCTCCCAGGCTATTCCAGTTATAAAAGACAGATCTGGTAAAAGAGTTTATAACAACAAGGATATTAACAACTCATATCTAGAATTCTATGAACGCTTATACAATTCTGAATCAGACTGTCATTCTGAGGCTTTGATGCATAAATTCTTTTCATCTATTAATCTCCCTCAAGCCTCAGATATACAGAAACAGCTGCTAATCTCGCTAATCAGGGTGTGAGCCTAAAGTGGCCCACATTTGAAATGATAAATATGGCCCAAATATTGTTGAACAGTATTGGGCCACTTAAGGTAAAGATGGTACTGGCTATGGTACAATTGGTACAGTTGGTACTGGCTAATCTGGGTGTGAGCCTGAAGTGGCCCACATATGATATGGCAAATATGGCCCAAATATTTGACAACAATTTGGGCCACTTTTGGCAAATATACGGCACAGTCAGCACTCGCTAATCAGGGTGTGAGCCTAATGTGGCCCACATTATACATGGCAAAGATGTCCCAAATATCATAAAACAGACATGGGCCACTTTAGATAAAGATGCGGCACAATTGGTACTGGCTAATCTGGATGTGAGCCTGAAGTGGCCCACATATGATATGGCAAATATGGCCCAAATATTTGACAACAATTTGGGCCACTTTTGGCAAATATACGGCACAGTCAGCACTCGCTAATCAGGGTGTGAGCCTAATGTGGCCCACATTATACATTGCAAAGATGTCCCAAATATCATAAAACAGACGTGGTCCACTTTAGGTAAAGATGCGGCACAATTGGTACTGGCTAATCTGGATGTGAGCCTGAAGTGGCTGATAATGACTTGTGCAAGCGTGTGTCCTCAATGCTTTGTGCTGTCGTCTTGCTTTGAAAAAAGGAGTTTGTGATGCATAGATTCATTAGATATGGGCAAAGTTCTAGGAGTGTCCATATTCATTTTTTTTTCTAATGCTAAAATGACCTAGGCAGGTTGGTCATGAGTTGTTGTCTGACAGAGCCCTGCCATTGTAAGCAACTATACAGAGATATTCTAAGTGTGGTGTGACTAGCAATCTTTGACCCCAGGTCAGTGGGAAACCATCAGCCATAAGGTATTAAACTAACTAACTTTTTATATGTGTGCTGTACAGCACAAACGCAGACGTGCACTAGCTACAGCTCTCGCATATGCTACAGTCAGTTGACTTACTATGTTTTATATTGTGTAAGTGAAGTGTCTGAGTGAGAAGCGTTTAGGTTCAAACTTGTGAAGTATAGTACACTGTTTTTATGGTCTTGGTCTTTGAATGTGTACTGTAGCTGAGATAATTTTGAGTTGTGGTATGTGCAAAACTTGAGTGCAAGACAAATTTCTTCTTGGGACAATAAACTCTGCCATATGGTATCAACAAGCCAAACTGGGTGCAACCAGGCCATGTGTGATCTAACTTCTAGGTTGCTCCGCGTGATGCCTGAGGGTGACATTCTAACACCAATAAATTAAAAAAAAACAAGTTTTAATTTGTCTTACAGTTTGGTTAAATATTGTCATTTACATTTATACAACTACTATCATCTTTATTAATAATGAATAACAATACCTTTCTTAAAGATAAATGAGAAAAAAATGATAATAAATGAATGGATGACTGAGTGAGTAAATGAATGACAGATCAGCACACTAGCTGCTATGGGAAAACAGTTATTAATATGTTATTTTGATATTATTAACTTTTTCATCCCATCTTTTCACTGTGTGGCATTCCAAACAAGTGGGAATTAGGAAGTCCCACTTTTGAGCTAGAAAATTCTTATGAATAGGCTTCAACTTCTTTGTTAGCGATACAGATTTCTTTTATTTTTTTGTTCAAATCAAATCAAATATTTTCAATACTGCGATGGGTCTTTAGCTCGATTGTAGTTTGATCTTCTTGCTGTCTTGCTGTTATGTATCTGTGGGAGTAAGCATAAATTCAAGTTGGAGTTCTCCCATTTCCGGGGTCTATTGAACGCAGCATATCCTGCTTGACGCAAGCGCGAAGAAAGGCGCCCAAAAGACTGAAATCAGAGGTGGAGGGATTGTCAACTGCAAACGTAAAGTCACGGTAAGTTTTAAATGAAATGATAAATCTGTCTTTCTGCTGGCAATTGGTATAATTAGCTATTCTCAGTTGGAGCCTACGTTGCATGTTATGCCGTGATATTAGAGTTAGCTAATGATGAGTCAACAAATCGTTAGCTAGCGAACACATTCGTTTGCTAACATTATTTGAAGAGAAATTATATTAGCAGTTCAAGGGGAATTCTTGCCATCCCTGGCATTTCAGGGAAGATGTTTCAAAAATAAATGTTTCTGCAGAGAATTTGGCTGAATGAAACTTGCTAGCTACCTTTAGCATCAAGAAGCTTGAAGCTAGCTAGCTTGAAGCAGAGCAAGAGCACGTGGTTTGCATGCCTCGTGATAATTATGTCGGGTTACAACGTGAAAACATTCAGGGTGGTGGTCATCATTTAGCACCTCCGTTGAAAGCATATAGGGGAAACTCTGCATAATAGCAAAAATATCCTGTTACCGGTTCAGGACTTATTCCTCTGTGTATTTTAAATTGGATTTTTACTATCCCCTAGGAATTATAAAATTGCTTGTCCTACATAATGTTTTTGTCATGTAATGTTTTGTGTCATGATGTTTTAGACCTTAACAGTCAGTGTGCATACTAATGTTACAGAAATTTGCTGGTGGGCATAAAATAGGCTACAGAGTGGCAAGTGCACTGTCACCATTAAATTAAGCTGCTTCCATGTAATACATTTGCTGCTATACTATATGAACTAGGCCTAGCAATGTTAAATGTTGGTTCTTCTTTCTTTTTCATAGTATCTGGCTGTTGACAACATATACAGGTTGGCTAATTCTCAAAGAGTAATTACCAGTGTAATTGCTGTGTCATGGAGAGGGAAAAGTGGAATATCACTCGCAGCAATTTAAGGAAAAGGGCTGTTAAAAGAGTCAACCAGTTGTTTGAATCTTTGAATGATGAGGATAATAGTGTTGAGGATAATACTGAAGAGGACTATAGTGTTGAACATGGTGCAGTCGCTTCAGGCTCCGATTTGCCACCAAACTGTGGATCAGAGAGTAATGGGGAAAGTGAATTTACTAGTGACGAGGATAGCCATGTTGATGAAAGGGGGGATTTTCCTAAAGATGATTTAGCGAGTTGTTTGAGAGACTGGGCAACACGTTTTGGTGTTTCGCTGATCGCTTTGTCTGCCCTTTTGTCTATACTGAAAACCCATCACCCCTCTTTGCCAAAAGATGCAAGAACATTACTCAAAACACGGACTTGCCATAGTGTTGCTTCCTTGGCGGGTGGATCATTCCATTATTTTGGTATACAGAATATGTTCAGCCGAATATTTCAGAAGCTTGCATCAGTTGTCCCGAGTCATCACAGTTTCAATTTACAATTAAACATTGATGGTCTTCCAATTTTTAAAAGTTCAGCTGTACAGTTCTGGCCAATTTTGGGAATGCTCCAGGGGTATACTAGAAAACCTGTGCTGATTGCTCTTTTCTGTGGGAACTCAAAGCCTCAGTCATTGTCAGAATATCTGAAGGATCTGGTCTGTGAGTTGAAATCCATGAGCAGTGGATTTGTTGTTAATGGTAAGACCTTCTTCTTTTTTTTTTTTTTTTTTATTAATGAAATTAGTGAAATTACACAACTACAAACTAGATGGAACAGGACAAGTAAGGTGCAAAACAAAGCAAACAGACAAAAAACAAAACAAAAAAACCCCTACAAAACAAAACAGATAGCAGTTTACATCAGTTTTTGAGTTTGAGAAGAGAGTAGGTGTGTGTGTGTGTGTGTGTGTGTGTGTGTGTGTGTGTGTGTGTGTGTGTGTGTGTGTGTGAGAGAGTGAGTCTGTGTGAGTGCGTGCGTGCAGGTGTGCGTGGGGGTGTTTGGAGGAAAGATAGATGGGTATGACGTTAGTGTTATGATGTAGTAATAAAAATATGAAGTCATTGTACAATATAATACAGTTCAACAAAACAAACGTAATAGGAGTGTGCTATAACACTGCATAGGATAATATGATAATATGATGATATGATATATGAATATAATATAGTATAGTAATACAATAACAAATCAGTTTGATATAAAGCATGAAATAGGGGACCACAAACAGTGTGATAATAATAATAATAATAATAATAATAATAGTAATAATAATAATAATCGCTAATAATAGTCACCATCATAGTAATAAAAAGAGGAAGGGGAAGAGGAAGCAAACGAAGAAGAGAAAAATAAAAAAATAAAAAAATAAATAAATGAATAAATAATAATAATGAGAAGAAAAAAAAAAAAAAAAAAAGGCATAGAGAGGGGGGGGGGGGGGGGTGCCAGATCGGGGAATCGGAGAGGGGAGCGAGAGGCCCCCCCACCAAGCCCCAAGCAGAACAGCCAGAGGCCCCAGCTGCAGGAGACAGGCGAAGTGGGGAGCGAAGGGCACTCCCCGAACTCCCAAACTCCCCGTCCCTCCTTCCCTTTCCCTTTTGTCTCCTCCACTTTCCTCTTTCACCACCAATGTTTCTTTTTTATTTTTTATTTTTCATTCATTTTTCTGTACAGTCTGTACTTTGGGGGGAGGCAATCTGTGTTTTTTATTTTTTATTTTTATTTTTATTTTTATTTTTATTTTTATTTTTATTTTATTTATTTTTTTGTTTTGTTTGTTTTTGAGGGCGAGAGGGAGAGAGAGGGGAAGGGCTCCTTCAGCCCCATGCCCGCCCACCCCCGCCAGAGGCCCCCCCCAAATCAGCAGAGGGCCCAACACGGAGCCACTGCTCACCCTACCTCAACCCCACCCAGACCACCCCCACCATCATTAAGCAAGAGAAAAAGAAAAAATAAATAAATAAGATAGACAGCTAAAAAAGAGGGTAGATGACAAAATAAATAACATTAAGTGAGAACAATATTTAGCTATAGTAGTAGAGCTGCAATGATAATGATAATTATGATAATTAAATATACTTATTGACTAATAATAATAATAATAATGATATTATTAATAATAATAATACATAATGTTGATATAGTTAGTACAATAATAACAGTAATATATCATACTATCAAATATAACACCATACAATGACCACCATATTATCAGTATTATAATTGGGAAAGCAGAAAAATAAATAAATAAGTAAAATAAAATACAAAATAAATAAATAAATAAATAGTGAGTAATAATGATATAAAATTACAACCACAGTGACAATGATAATAATGATGATAATCCTTAAAAAAAAAAAAGAAAGGTGTTGGGTGTTTGTGTATGAGGGGATTGGTTCTCAGGCAGAACAGCTACAGTTGGTGAAATAAACACAGGGGACAGGTTAGGTCTGCAGGAAGTTGATGAGTAGAGACCAGATGGAGAGGGGTTCTATTACTGGGTGTTGGGTGAAGTGTTCCATGGAGATGTGGTCAATGAGTAGATTTTTCCACTGTGCTATACTGATGTTGTTCTTGGATTTCCAGTTCATAGTTCATAGTTCTATGTTCACAGTTCATAGTTCATAGTTCATAGTTTTCTTGGCGATAGTTAGGGCTATGAGAATTAATTTGTTGTTGGGGAATGTCAGGTTTATTGTTGAGGTGTCGCCAAGTAAGCAGAGAGATGAAGATAGGGGGATGTGGCAGCCCAAGAAGTTTGTCATTGACTTTGTGACCTCATACCAGAATTGTTGAACAGGTGTGCAGTACCAGATGGCGTGGATATAAATGTCCGGTTTCTTTTGAGTGCAGTTAGTACAAATTTCAGATGCGAATCCCATTTTAAACATTTTTTGTCCTGTGTAGTGTGTCCTGTGAAGAATCTTGTATTGTATTAACTGTAGATTTGCATTTTTCGTCATGAGATAAATGTTTTGGCAGATTTGGTTCCAGAAGTTGGCATCAGGAACAATTGATAAGTCCTTTTCCCATTTTGTTGTCGGTAAGGAGAGTGTTTTATCTGAATATGAAATGATTCTGTATATTTTGGAGAGAAGTTTTTTTGATGAATGGATATTGATTAAATCTGAACATGAAGGTGGAAGGCTCAGGTTAGTAGTTTTAATGTGGAATGCTGCTTGGATTGAGGATTTGAGTTGTAAGTATTCAAGAAATTGATCGCTCCTGATTAGGGTTGCAAAATTCCGGGAATTTTCAAAGTTGGAAACTTTCCATGGGAATTAACGGGAATTTATGGGAATTAACGGGAATTTATGGGAATAAACGGGAATAAACCAGGAATTTACGAAATTGAAGGTGTGCTCTTAATAGGGAACTTAAATATAGTTGGGGAAAATATATTTTAGCATAATCCTGACTAAAACAACCAGATATCATGCAAGTACAGTTGAATATCTATGCTATTCCTCAATCACATGCACACATAGCACACTGCTTACTGCAGGGCTATTGAGACCACGCCCCCTACATGCACTGTGCATTCCTGTGCATTTTTGTTAATTTTTGAATGGGTTGGGTCGGGGGGATGAGTAATATTTAACTCAACATTCATGTTTTTGTTCTTCAATGAAAGAATTGATTGTTCAATAAAATATTTAACACTTGATAAAGTTCTACTTACAAATAAATCTGTTTTAATTGTATTATTTTGGATGGATGTCTGCTTATAACAAAACAAATATTTATGCTTGGATATGATACCTTTCCATTAAATTACCCTCAATTCCCAGTTAATTCCCATAAATTCCCATTAATTCCCATAAATTCCCATCATTCCCATGGAAAGTTTCCAATTTGGAATATTTCCAAAATTCCCCAGCTTAACTTCCCATGGAAATTTACCGGAAACTTTCCGGAAATTTACCGGAAATTTTCCACCCCTTTGCAACCCTACTCCTGATGCCAAACTCCTGGACCAGGTGAGTGAATGAAACCAGTGTGTTGTTCTGAATGATGTGCTGTAAGTGAGTGATCCCTTTATTTGACCATGAGTGGAGGTGAAGTGTTTTTTTGTTGCTGAGAAAGTCAGGATTGTTCCAGATCGGAGTAAACTTAGATGGGCCTAATGTGGAATTTGTGGCTTTATGAAATTTCCACCAGGCTGTCAGAGTTGCTGATACTGTTATTACTTTGAAACATTGGTGGTGTTTAATTGAATGATTAAGAAATGGCAGGTCTGAGGTGGAGATGTTTTTGCACAATGTCTTCTATATCTAGCCATGTATTGTCTGATTGATGGGGATGGATCCATTTGTATATGTACTGTAACTGATTTGCGAGGTAATAATGAAAACTAGAAAAGGTTAAATTTTCTGAAGAAAATTTGTGTGCTTGCTTCAGCAAGAGGAGGCTGAAGACAGTTGAATTAGTAGAAAGAGTAAGAGTGAAAGTGTTTGAATTAGAGCTGAAGTTATAGTTGTAGCAGTATCTGTAGAAAGAGTAAAAGAGTGAAAGTGTTTGAAGTAGTAGCTGAACTTATAGTTGTAGCAGTATCTGTAGAAAGAGTAAAAGAGTGAAAGTGTTTGAAGTAGTAGCTGAAGTTATAGTTGTAGTAGTATCAGTAGAAAGAGTAAAAGAGTGAAAGTGTTTGAAGTAGTAGCTGAAGTTATAGTTGTAGAACTATCAGTAGAAAGAGTAAGAGTGAAAGTGTTTGAATTAGAGCTGAAGTTATAGTTGTAGCAGTATCTGTAGAAAGAGTAAAAGAGTGAAAGTGTTTGAAGTAGTAGCTGAACTTATAGTTGTAGCAGTATCTGTAGAAAGAGTAAAAGAGTGAAAGTGTTTGAAGTAGTAGCTGAAGTTATAGTTGTAGTAGTATCAGTAGAAAGAGTAAAAGAGTGAAAGTGTTTGAAGTAGTAGCTGAAGTTATAGTTGTAGTACTATCAGTAGAAAGAGTAAAAGAGTGAAAGCCAGCGTAAGTCTATAAAACAGCTAGAGTGGAGTAGAGAGACTGCTGACTGTAGTAGCTGCAGCAGTAGGAGTAGTACTACAGCACTAGAAGTTTCACTGTTTGAAGTATAGTTCAAATGTGTAACTGAACAGTAGTAGGAACGCTACTAGTATTAGAAGTAGTAGTAGTTGTAGTAGTAGAAGTAGTAGCAGTAGAAGTAGTAGCAATATTAGAAGTAGTTGTGGTAGCAGTAGCAGTAGCTGCAGTAGTAGTAGTAGTTGTAGTAGTAGTACAGTACTAGAAGTTATAATAATGGATCTTATTAAGTGTACATGAGCTCTTTATCTAAAATAGTTTAGGTGTTGTCAATATAATGTAACATACAGAATGTTTCAAATTGTCAACCTGAATTGACATGTAATGAAATGGAAGTCATGCTGTATTTCAAAATAATGTATTTCTCAATTTATACAGGAATAAAAGAGAAATCATGGGTATTACATTAGAACATAGACTACTCGACAAACATTAAATGTGTCTTCAGATTCCTGATGAAACATAAATCTGGTATTGATAATGCTCTATAGTCTAAAATCTGATACATATTAAAATATACCGTGTATTGGTATATATTTGATCAAATGTACATTTATAATAAATTGGTCTCAGTATTGACAATACATATTACAGACATGAGATGAGAATATAAAACAATCTAAAAAAAACCAAAAAACTATAAGGGCGATGGGGTAACCTATCAGGCCTTACAGTGTTTCCACCTGCCTGTAGGCCCCCCATCAAATCAGGGAAACAATTAAACATCAAAATTAAAATACATAAACAAAACCAAAATCATAAGGGCGATGAGGCAACCAATTAGGCCTCAAAGCCTGCTTGTGGGCCTCCCATCAATTCAGGGAAACAATTAAACATCAAAACAAAAACACAAAAAAATCAGAGACCATAAACAAAACCAAAATCAAACTCTGGAATGAAGGAAAGAAACAAGGAAGAAAAGCTATGTTCTTTTCTTCCCTCTTTGTTTCTTTCCTTCATTCCAGACGGAAGAGGGAAAAAGGGAAGGAAGGAATGACCTACAGCTGTTGGCTTCAACATTTTTCCTGAGAGCTTTGTGTGACAATAAGGGCAGAACACAAATCGTTTTCATGAATTCAAAATTGAAGATACAATTCTGAAAATTATGGCACTTTATGTACACAATTATTAATCTTTGGAAAATAACTTTTACTAATAAAAGTCTAAATATTCAGAAAATGTAGTTGTTGCAGGAGTTCAAGCAGGGGAAGTAGTTGAATTAGTAGTTGCGCTACTGTAGTAGTGTTGTAGTACTAGTGCTAGGGGGCAGTAGAAGCAGTAGTAGAAGTACTACTAGAAGCTGAAAAGGTTAAAGGTTTTTAAGTAGATGTAGGCCTTGCCGCCTAATAAGAGAAAAACAATAATTGTTTCAACACAAAACACATTAAATTAAGGAAGTAAGATGTCAAAAAATAAAAAGAAACAAAATAAATAACAAAATCCATTGGAAGAGTGGAAGGTGTTTCCCCACTCATCCGAGAGGCTTCTCCAGCTGTACTGAATGGTGGAGAATTCCCTGGCATTTAACCTGTGTGGGTGATTCACACCATGAACATGAGAGTCTTTCGAGTCGCATGAGTGGAGGTGTGAATAAGTCTGAAACTGCTGGAAAGATGTTGAAACTTGGCATTGGCACTATGGTCCTCCAGATGCTATGACAGCGTTGTATGTAGCGGTGATGTTGCACTCCTCCCCTCTGTTTAGTGAGGGTCGTTCCAGTTTGATGTATATGGCCTCCTTAACAACAGCCTCTTTCTCTGTCTAACATTATGATCCTCAAAGCTGTGTTTCTTCTCCTGTAGGTGAGTGAAAACCACTGAGTCTTGACCTGAGGTGTTTGAACTTCTGTGTTGTGCCATGTGTTAGTTGAGTGGCTGTTTAGGCTCGCAGATGCACACGTCTTTACACTCCTCACTGCCCTTGACAGCATAGACAATGTTGCAGTGTTGGTGTCTGGTAAAAATCCACCGTAACTTCTCAGAAATCGCGTGGTAATCCGTTTTCCTTGTTGGTCTGATGTTCTTTCTGGATCTAGTTTTTTCGATGAAACCACAGGTTTTCAAAGCCTGTTTGATGGGATTTTGTTTCCTTGGACTCCGTACTTGTAGACACAGTCTCTGTCCGGTGGTGTAAGGTCCGGATTGCTCCCAGCTTGTGTTCCAGTGGATGGTGTGAATCAAAAAGGAGGTACCCACAGAGGTTTCATGCCAGGGAATTCCTCAGCATAAAGTAGAACTGAAGAAGTATCTCGGATGAGTAGTGAAATTTTGTTTCTTTGTTGTTTTTTTGACATCTTACTACCTGGATCACTAAAAGGAATCTACACAGACATAAGGAAGTAACATGCTGTTTCAAGGGACTTTAAATTTAAAGGTTATTTAGAGGTTATAAATGGGCCCTAGATTCCCTCAAATACTCAAGTACTGTGCAAAAGTCTTAGGCACATGTAAAAAACAAAACATAAGCGAAGATGCTTTCAAAAATGATGAAATGAAAAGTTTCTAAATGTCCAAAAATGTACTATAGCAGTGTACTGACACTAATGCAGAAAACAAATAAACATCACCAACAAAATTTACATTAAAAAAATCAAGGGTGCCTAAGAGTTTTGCACAGTACTGTATCTATTCTATCTATTTTTTACTTTGTATAAAAACTATAACAAATCTACCAGCCACCCCACCACCCCCTCCCCCGCCCCCCAGCCATCACCACCACCGCACCCCTTGTTATTTTCAAAATCCCTCATCTCCTCTGCTAAGTAAAAGTTAACTGCATCCTAAAAAGTCAAGATCAAAATACAGAAACATCCTTTTCATTGTTCTCATTTTGTCCATATATGCTATATTCTACTGTTGCTGTTCATGACACTGTCCAGAGTGAAGATGCGCAGTGCTGCAGTTAGACGACCTTTGACATTTCCTGTAGAGATTTAACTTCCTCTCTTCTCTGTGCAGTATTTGGTGCCTGAATGGTGCCAGTAGTGGAACGGAGCCCTTAAAAATGAAACGGGGAGAAACTTAAAATATGTAATTCCAGTAGATATCCAGTAGCTCCAAATTGAAAAGTGTACACAAACAATAATCTCAAGAGAGTTCTGTTTGTTGGTCAGTGAATACAATCTTATTGTTGAGAAATGATACAGATCCTTACCTTTAGGTTTGGTGTGGAGAGAAGCTTATCGCTGCACTGAGGAGATGATGCCTTTCTGTGATCCAGCATTGATGGGAGCATGATGTGTCACATTAGGTCCACTGATGACTGGTCTGCAGCAGTTGACTTTCTTGCAGCAATTTGCATGAGCACTTAAAAAAGCAGCCTTTGCTTACTAGTTGTTGCCTTCTACTGCTCCGTGTAGCGCTGGGTGTCCAGAAGGTGATGTGGAAAGAGGAGGTCGGTGGTAGTTCTGGAAAGAAAAAAACAGTTGTCATACAGTGTAGAGTAACAATAATGTGTAAAAAGAAGTATGTGTGTATGTATGTAGTATGTAAAGTAGTATTGGTTAGTGAAGTTCTATGTAAAATAATATTTAGTAATCAAATACCTTATGGACTGCTGCAAGGCACGAAACCAGTTTCTCTCCACCATCATTTCAGCCTGAACATTTGTGCAGGGCTGCACAACATCTCCTGCAGGACCTTCAGAGGTGTTTACTGTCCTCCTCTCTGTGCAGTCCTGAGTGTCTGGTTTCAGCCTCTCTGGATGGTGTCTGGATGGTGAAGTGGAGAGATGACATTGGAGGAACCCTGCAGGAAGACATTAATGTTAATATGATATAGTCTTGGCTGTAAAAAACAAAGTCAAGTCTAACAATGTCACGCAGACAATAGCATTAGTGCAAATAATCAACAACAACTATGTGTGAAAAGTAATATTTAAACATTCAATACCTTTTGGACTGTGAGGAAGAGCTTAGCACTGTGCTGGAGTCCACCATTGATGGGAAGGTGGTGGTGCAGCCACTGGTCTGTGGCAACATGCTGTCTTGGTTGTCATGAGCTGATCCAGCACCTCACAGCACACAAGGGCTGGAGGAGGGGAGGGGCCACCATCAGTAATAACCTCTGGCAAGTGGCCAGAGGCGGAGGTTGAAATTTTCCAAATGAGTTGATAGGTTGATTAAGGGGTGGGGTGGTGGAACGGTGGGGTGGGCGGTAAAGTAAGGGAGACACAGAAGAGCTGTGTCTCCCTTCCACCCAAATTTTCCAAATGAGTTGATAGGTTGGTTAAGTTGACCAATTAATATAGGGCTTGTGATATTAGGCTCCAAAAATTAGATTATCAAATAAGTTACCAAATGCAAAGTCTGCTATCATAAGTTGAACAACAATAATGTAACCATTAATACAAGATATGTAACATTATGCTCCAATAATTAGGTTATCAAATACAAAGTCACCAAATGCAAGGTCTGCTATTATAAGTTCAACAACAACAATGTAACCATTAATGCAACATGTATGATATTACGCTCTGATCATGTCATGTTTGAAGACAAAACGCAGAAGGTTGGATCATGATAGCTGTGGTACGTTTGCAGAACACCTGACTGCAGGCATCGCTCTGGTCTGGAAATGAAAATGTGATCCAGCAGGGTCTGCTTCTCAGTGGTGGCAGTGTTGATGAGTTGTGTGTATCCTCTCGATTGAAACAGCTCAAAGATGGGCTTCCTTTCTTTTGATAACAGATCCTCATTGAAGTCTCCACAGACAATGATCGGGTGGTGATCTATGATGTCCAAACAATCCAGTAGGCTGCGCAGGTTAGACAGGAATTGCAGCAGGCTGTACTTTGGAGGTTTGTAGACTACAGCGATCAGTGCACTCACTGGGGCCTCAATTTTGACGACAACATACTCCAGGTCAGTCACATTGTGCATATACTATATGGCCTGAGCTTCACAGTGGTTTTTCACGTAGACAGCAACTCCTCCACCGTTTTTGTCAGAAATCTGAGAAGAGTTTGTGTACGAGGCGTGTCTGTTGCGTTTGAACATGTTGTAGCCTTCCAGTTGGAGACTGTCATCAACAAAAGAGCCTGAAAGCCATGTTTCCGTAAAACACAAAATATCTGCAAGTCTCAACTCATGATGACTTTTGATAAACTGAATGTGACACTGTAATCCCTCTGTGTTGTGATGAATGATTTTTAGAGTAGGTGCTTGATTTGATGCTTGTGCAATTTGCAACAGTGGCATAATATGCTCAAGTGATGCTTTTCTCATGCTCTGCAGAGAGTAGGGTTGCAAAGGGGTGGAAAATTTCCGGTAAATTTCCAGAAAGTTTCCGGTTAATTTCCATGGGAAGTTAAGCTGGGGAATTTTGGAAATATTCCAAATTGGAAACTTTCCATGGGAATTATGGGAATTTATGGGAATTTATGGGAATTAATGGGAATTAATGGGAATTAATG
This sequence comes from Centroberyx affinis, assembly GCF_046629955.1. Taxonomy (NCBI): domain Eukaryota; kingdom Metazoa; phylum Chordata; class Actinopteri; order Beryciformes; family Berycidae; genus Centroberyx; species Centroberyx affinis. Next base: position 100,574 of record NW_027280786.1, read on the forward strand.
GGAATTTATGGGAATTAACTGGGAATTGAGGGTAATTTAATGGAAAGGTATCATATCCAAGCATAAATATTTGTTTTGTTATAAGCAGACATCCATCCAAAATAATACAATTAAAACAGATTTATTTGTAAGTAGAACTTTATCAAGTGTTAAATATTTTATTGAACAATCAATTATTTCATTGAAGAACAAAAACATGAATGTTGAGTTAAATATTACTCATCCCCCCGACCCAACCCATTCAAAAATTAATAAAAATGCACAGGAATGCACAGTGCATGTAGGGGGCGTGGTCTCAATAGCCCTGCAGTAAGCAGTGTGCTATGTGTGCATGTGATTGAGGAATAGCATAGATATTCAACTGTACTTGCATGATATCTGGTTGTTTTAGTCAGGATTATGCTAAAATATATTTTCCCCAACTATATTTAAATTCCCTATTAAGAGCATACCTTCAATTTTGTAAATTCCTGGTTTATTCCCGTTTATTCCCATAAATTCCCATTAATTCCCATAAATTCCCGTTAATTCCCATGGAAAGTTTCCAACTTTGAAAATTCCCAGAATTTTGCAACCCTAGCAGAGAGGCTGCGATTTCAGGATCTGTGTAGATTTTCTTTTCATCCAAATGAGTGACATGCAATCCACGGAGGGAAGTTGTTCTGCTCAGTGCAACATATGCCATGCCTGGTTCAAATACACGTTTCAGTGAAACTACTGCAGACTGTGTTGTCATGCCTTGAACTTTGTGACTTGTGCACGCAAACGCTAGCTTCATTGGGAATTGCCTGCGAACCACTCCTTTTCTGCTCAGGTTTTCCTCTATTCTCTCAATGTACACCAGGTTATCAGGTCCACCAGGTACCTTGTTGCGGTGTTTCTGTCCTGCACTTGAACTGTCAAGCTCTAGACCAAGCATTTGTACTCTGCTCACACCATTTAGAGTCTGAGTCACAATTCTGGAAATCTTGCCAAACGAACCGTTCACCAGGCCGTCTTCCACATCTATATTTCTGATGATCATTACACGGGCACCCTCGGCAGCTTGTATCGTGTCAGGCAGATCTCCTTTCTGTGATTTAAAGGGTTTGGCTTGTCTCTGCATCTGTCCTGTCCGTGGATCTTTTTTGTAGTCATCTGCATCTATATTAATGATATTGCTGTGAAGAGCGGAAATTGTTGCAGCATTGTGTTCATCCACCTCTTTGTTGGTCGCAAATATGTGTATCACATCATTGGGGCAGTTTGCCGGGTCAGTCACAGCTTGTGAGAGCAAAGCTTTGTCATCCTCAGATAGGGGCTCTGTCTTTTGTTTCACCCGGATTCTGTTCAGCAGTTGGGCAAAAGCAACATCCTCTTTCTGTCGCATGATCTCTGTCAGCGTGATCATTTGAAAATGCTCTTGCCAGAAGTCGATCACATGATCCTCAAACACGCAGAGGGCTTTTGCTTTTTCAAGTGGGGGCAGCTGATGAAAGTCTCCAACGGCTATAACTGACATGCCTCCAAAAGGTTTTTTGCTGCCTTTGATCTGCTGCAATCTCCAGTTGACATAGGCAAACAGATGTTTCGAAACCATTGACACTTCATCAATGACAATTATCTCTGCATTTGACAGTGTAGACCTCACTTCATCTAGTGCATTTCCAAGTCCTTGATAAGGTGGCTTTAAACTTCTCGGCAGTTTGAGAACGGAGTGCAGTGTTTTTCCTGATATGTTGAATGCTGCGGTACCAGTGAATGCAGTCAGTAACACCGTGGGCATCGATATGTCTGTCTCTTCACAGAGTCGGGGGAGTTCATGCAGTATCTTAGTGGCCTCAGCATAGATGCATTTGATGAGATGTGACTTGCCACAGCCGGCTCCTCCAGTGATGAAATAGAAGAACTGCTCAGGATTTTGGCCCCACACGCGCTTTGTACACCAATCACGGACTGTGTAAAATATAGAGGCCTGTGTCTGGTTCAGGTTTTGATACATTGAGCGGATGACTTTATTGTTTATTTTAGGAGCTTCCACTGCTGGTACTGTTCCTCCTCTTTCATCTGAGCGAGTGCTGTAGTCTGGAATATCATCTTGTTCATTTTGTTCATCAGGGTCTACTTGCTCTTGTTCTGCAATGCATTCCAACCGAACTAGATCAATTTCAGGTGCAAAAGTGGACCATGCATCCTCAATAGGGCCATTCTGTTCAAACTCCTTAACGGCTCTCTCTACCTCTTCTTCATGTTGCTCATATCGTGCTCTGTTCTCATTCACAATTTCATACACAGACTGGATGTACTCGGTTCCAGAAAGTTTCACACAGGCACCTTTGTGAAATGCTTCATATGTTGGGAATCTCTCGGTTTTCAGCTGTGAGTCAGAGCGGTTAGGGAGATACAGTTTGAGTAGCCGGCCATAGTGTTTCTCTGGATCTCTTTCCTGGGAAAAGCGGGCATATCTGATAATTGCAGGTTTCCCTACTGTTCGTTTTTGAATATGTCCCGCGTCATTGAGTAGAGGCACAACATTCTTCCCATTCTTTTGCCTGCCATAGACAACTCTACAACCTGAAGCAAAGTCTGCCAGACACATAGTTTCAAAGTCAGGTGTTTCTGGTCTTGCCCTGTATTTCTCTGGCAATCCTGTCATCCACACATCCAGTGACTCTGGTGTCTTGTTCTCCAGTGCACTCATGGGAAGGCTCATTTTCAGGGAATTGTCATCTGTCTGTATAAACACAACGTTGCGGGAGCATTTTTTCAGTGGCAGGCTGCACGTTTGGGCCACAGAATCTTGAGCGCTGACTTGTCTATGTTTAGAGTAAGCCTGCATAATTTGCTTCATTTCCTCCTGCTGAGTTACATCTGTTTGCCTGACATCTTGGATTATTGCCTTTAGATATTCACTCATGTCGTGTTCGGGTTTGGATATGTAGGACAACATGTACATGACACATCTGTAGTGGTCGAGAATGTACTGGATATCCATGTTGGCGTTCCAGGCTCTCAGTAGATCTGCATTGTATCCATTCACCCAACAGTCTTTTGGATCTCGCTTCATGATAATCACACTCGACTTGGTCATTGCCTCAGCACATTGCTTGTATTCCTCCAAGCTCAAATTACATTGGGCTAGCAGCTCTGATAGACTGTCAAAAGAGGCGTTAGGGTCGTTGAGCAGATCCCACACTGGTTTGAGCTTCAATTTGGCTGCCTGTGTGTCTGAATCATTGTTGTTTGACTCGTTTGGAACTGAGGTGTCTGCTTCATCCATGTCTGCTGACCTTGGGCGAGTTATCTTTGTCTGTGGCATAGGTGGCTTTGGAAAACCAAAACGGCAGACTTTAGAGCCTTTCCTGCATGAAGCAGAATGATTTCTGCTGTGCGTCTGAACCTCCGTAACTATGCTGTACAGCTCAGGGTCTTTGATTGCATCTGGCAGCTGGCATGTTATGTAGCGATCGACAAAAGCACACACGGTTGCATCAGAGTCTTCTTCGAATACAGGCGCATCTTGTATCCAAACCATGAGATGAATATGCGGGCTGCCTCTAGCCTGGAATTCCACACGGTAAAAGTAATCGAGTACCTCACCAATGGGCTGTGCCTCTGACATGAGCAGATCTCTCATTAACGCATCAACACGTTTCTCAAACATGCGCATGACTGTGACGGGGTTGCTTCGTAGTATGTCACATTTTGTAGTCCAGTCAAGCTCTGAAAATTCCACCTGTTCACCTTGTTGTGCTTTTATTGCTGTTATAACCTCTGGCCATCTCATCTCTGCAGCACTGAATGTACAGAAGAAAGTAGGCTTCCCCAACTGTCTGATCATGGCGAGCAGATCTTTTAGCGTTTTGTCCCAGTATGCTGGAGTCCCTCTCAGAGGCTGCATGAATCTTGTTGCATCCTTATTGTGTACCAGTTTCTCAACCTCACGCTTATCCCGCAATAGCCTGTTAGATATTTTGCGGCCATCTTTAGTTTCAGCTTTCCCTTTTCTCAACTGTATTGACATACTAGATTTGGCCATGTGTATCTCTGTGACAAACTGGGCGAAGAAGAGGTAGGTTTGGTCTCTTGCGAAACGAGTATCTACAGAAAACAGCCTCGCATTGAAGTACATGCTTGGAGATATTTTTATCTGTCTGACCTCATCGAGTGTGTTGTTTCCAGTAGGGAACTGAACAGGGAAAGCCATTGCTTCTAGTTTTGGTGTTTTAAAAAAGCTGACTGGCCTTTTTCCTTCGGCAGGGGCAATACTGAATATTCCTTCACCATATGATAGAATATCCTGTCCAATACCAGTGGGTTGCAGGCAAGTGTCAAGGGCAAGACCAGGTCTCAGATCATCTTTCTCCTCCTCTGAGTTAGGTGACTGCTCATTTTGTCCATCACTTTCATTTTTAAGTGTTGCATCTGTGTTCTGCTCAAGTACGTTATCATTATCAACCTCCATCACATCACTTTGGGAATCTGATGTACTAGTTTGTTCATGCTGTGCATCATGTTCTCCTACAGGTGGTAAGTGGTGCTGTGTTCCTTTTTGATTTGCCAAACCATGCTCTTGTTCCATTGTCAAATCACTGCCATCACAGTTGTCAACATCCATTAACTCAGAGTCATCATATGACACAGCCATGGCATTTTGTGATGCACCATTTTCATCAGAGGGCATGTTTACGCTTTCAAATGACACTGGCATAAAATCATATGGGGCTTCATCAGCATGAATTTGGAACAACGTGTGAATCCTTTCAATCATATCACTCAGATGTGTAAAAGTGAGCATCACAGCAGTTCCAGTGTTACCAGGGTGACGCAAACCATCAGCAGTTCTAGAGTGAGAATCAAAGAAACCAAATCTTCCTGATCTGTCACTAAACACAGCAATGCACTCAGGAGATACAATAAGCAATGCATGTTTGACCTCTGATGACAGACACTCAAGTCTTGTGGAAAGATCAAGCCACCAACTCTCCCAGTCAGCACGTGAAGCTTTGGCTCTCAGGTATCCCATCATCACTGGAGACTTGATCACTGTGTATTCATCTCTCTCAGTTTGAACAGTCTGTGGCAGTTGTTCCATGGTCAAGTGGTTGTCTCTAAACTTATCCTCTGCAATGAGCTTTTGTTTGACATCAGTATAGAGAGAGTCACCATGCTTCAGTATGTTGTCAAGATCTGCACTGCTTAACTCTGCTTCCTCATTATGGTGGGCCAAAAATGTGAGAGCCATACATGTGCATTGATGGTTTCTTGAAAACTCCTTATAGTCCTTGTGAGCCTGACAGTGAGATGCCTGCACAGAGATAACACCGGGTGCGCTGCATACTTGTGCCCCTGTCACTTCATCGTCATCAGTTTGGTCATGTGTCGTGTTGTCAACATGAAAGACAGCATTATTGTTGATTGTTATGTCTTTGTATTCAGAGTGAGTCTCTTTCAGTTTTGATAGGCCAGCAAGTACATTTTTCATGTTCACTGTCTGAAATTGCTGGTATGATTTATAACTCAGGCGTCTCTTCAATTTCACTTTCAAGAGCTGGGAGGTGCTGTGAGATCTTGGTAAGCTGGTCACTGTTGTTTCCACCTCAGATGGTACACACACCATAGCACCGTGTATAGCTCTCTGTTTTCCTTTTGCCAGTGTCACGATCTTTGAAAAGGGCAACATTTTTGCCAGGAGTTGTCTTTCCAGTATGTTTAAATCACGCAGCTCTGATGGAATTGGTGACAGCGCTAACTTATTGGCCACTGCTATTGTTGGCATACGTCCTGACTTGAGATTCTCATGACAGCTATGACAGATCCATTCTGTTCTCCTCTCAGGAATGCAGCATTGTTCAAGGCCTGCACATGTTTCATTGCATACATGAACATAGGTACCAGTCAGGCAAGCAGGAATGATAGTGGGTTCTTTATGTATGCTGCATGGTTGCATTGTTTCACTTGGTCAGGAAACAGCGCTCTGTGACACACTGTACACACATACGTCGGGGCACGCTGTATAGCCTGCTTGAAAGATGATATAGCTAGCTGTATCAGCCTGTTCTGCATTTCATTGGGTCGATTATTGGTTGTAACGGGTTGCTGAAGTCTGTTGGAGCACATAAAGTTGCCTTGTCTATATTTTCTCTTTATGCGTAGGGCACAGCGCAATTTGTGAAGCATCCTGAAAGCTGGTTCACTTGCATATTTGTTTTTTGTGTGAAATGCACAGCGTTTTACATGGCGTGATCTGAACTTTGGATCAGTTCTATATCTGTTTAGTAGAGACAGTTTTTGTTTCATTCTGTACACTTGGTCATTTGCATATCGTTCTGTTATATATAGGGTTGCAAAATTCCGGGAATTTTCAAAGTTGGAAACTTTCCATGGGAATTAACGGGAATTTATGGGAATTAACGGGAATTTATGGGAATAAACGGGAATAAACCAGGAATTTACGAAATTGAAGGTGTGCTCTTAATAGGGAACTTAAATATAGTTGGGGAAAATATATTTTAGCATAATCCTGACTAAAACAACCAGATATCATGCAAGTACAGTTGAATATCTATGCTATTCCTCAATCACATGCACACATAGCACACTGCTTACTGCAGGGCTATTGAGACCACGCCCCCTACATGCACTGTGCATTCCTGTGCATTTTTGTTAATTTTTGAATGGGTTGGGTCGGGGGGATGAGTAATATTTAACTCAACATTCATGTTTTTGTTTTTCAATGAAAGAATTGATTGTTCAATAAAATATTTAACACTTGATAAAGTTCTACTTACAAATAAATCTGTTTTAATTGTATTATTTTGGATGGATGTCTGCTTATAACAAAACAAATATTTATGCTTGGATATGATACCTTTCCATTAAATTACCCTCAATTCCCAGTTAATTCCCATTAATTCCCATAAATTCCCATAAATTCCCATCATTCCCATGGAAAGTTTCCAATTTGGAATATTTCCAAAATTCCCCAGCTTAACTTCCCATGGAAATTTACCGGAAACTTTCCGGAAATTTACCGGAAATTTTCCACCCCTTTGCAACCCTAGTTATATAAGACATTTGTTTTGTCCGAAACATTTCATCTTGATTGTATCGTGTAGTGATATAGGATTTCCGTTTCGTGTGAAATGCACAGCGTTTTACATGGCGTGATCTGAACTTTGGATCAGTTCTATATCTGTTTAGTAGAGACAGTTTTTGTTTCATTCTGTACACTTGGTCATTTGCATATCGTTCTGTTATATAAGACATTTGTTTCGTCCTAAATTCTTCATCTTGATTGTATCGTGTAGTACAGCGTGCCCCGACGTATGTGTGTACTGTTTTGTCCTAAATTCTTCATCTTGATTGTATCGTGTAGTGAAATAGGATTTCTGTTTTGTCCTAAATTCTTCATCTTGATTGTATCGTGTAGTGACACAGGATTTCTGTTTTGTCCGAAATACTGCATCCTGACTGTATTTTGTAGTGATAAAACATTTCTGTCTCTTCTGAAATTCTTCATCTTGATTATATCGTGTAGTGACATTACATCTTTTCTTTGCACGATATTCTAAGTCATTTGAATATCTATGAGTTAATGAGTTTTTTATTCATCCTGAACAGTAGAGACTTTGTATATTTGTTCTTGTCATACAACCTCTTTTTTGCCTTTCTTTTTTCATAGCTTGAAGACTTGCACATTGGTTGCATTGTCATAGCTTGTCCACTTTTTCTCTTTGCTACAGCCCTTTTAATGTTCTTTCTTTGTTGCGCTTTGTTCATTTTTTTTTAAATTACTGGATGCATGTAGCTGCTGGACACATGAAGTCATCCGCTCCATTTGAATGTCTAGTGGTGGTAATTCAAAGCTTTGTGCTGAGCGTGAGGAATGTGTTTCAACTGGCTGAACAGAAAGTGTGACCTCTGACATTTCAGCACATGCAGCTGGATCAGGGATGTGTGCAGCAGGATCTGCTTGGTGTGGAACATCATTTACAGATACATCTACCCTCTGAAATGAGACAGGCATGAAGTTATATTGCCCATCAGGAGACACCCAGTCAAACATCATATGTAATCTCTCAATCATGTCATTCAAACTTTTGAAAGACAGAATTAAAGCTTTGCCTCCAGACTGTTCCATCAGTACCAATGCATCAGCTGACCTGGAGTGTGGATCAAAGATGCCATATCTTCCAGAGGTGTCTCTGAATACAGCAATGGTGGTCCCAGATAATGTAAGCAATGCTTGACTGACATCGGTTGAGAGACACTGCAGTCTTGTTGCAAGGTTTGGGTACAGCGCTTCCATTTCTGCACATGTGGCAGTGAAGAAACCATGCATTACATCTGCTTTGATAACATCGTACTCATGGTTATTGCACATAGCCCAGCATGGGAGCTCATCAAAGGCCAAACGTCTCTCCTTAAATCTGTTCTCTATCTCAAGCGTTGCCCTGACACTAGTGTACATAGCATCACCTTCCTCCAGTATTTTATCAAGGTCAGGGCTTTGGAGCTGCTCATTTTCATTGTGATGGACAAGAAACGTGAGAGAATTACAAGCGCACTGAGCATTTCTGGAGTACTCATTATATCTAGCATCAGCCTGGCAGTGGGAGGCTCTGACATGTATCACATCTGGCTGGCTGGCTGGCTGTGACCTGTACAGGGGCTGTGTGACCAGAGTCTGCTGTGTGTGTCTGCTGACTGGGTACACCAACTTCTAAGCTCAGCTTCCTCCAGCGCTGTTTTGATGCTTCTGATCTTTTCCCTCGCCTTGGCATGGTTATCTTGAATTCAGCAGTTTTTCCACAAAGAAAATGAGCTTGTTGCAAAGTATTTACTCTTTATTACACTATTGGACACTGATAAAATTTCCTATACGATCAATAAGTGATGAAAATGTGTACAAAAGTGACAAACACTGCTATAGAAATGCAATCAGCGTAAATCTAACAGTAATAATGCAAATATTTTCTGTAAAAGTACTTATATTCCAAATTTAAGGTGCAAGTGTTAATATCACTAATGAACACTACTGTAAAAACAACTGGGTGATATGAGTTGTTTTTTGTAATAGTTTTTTTCACTCAGTCGTTCACTCACTTCAATGTTCTACACAGGTCAATATAAAAGTTCAAATGTCCGCTTATGTTGTTGATTCTCTTTTGACACCTTACACAATTTAGCTGTAAATTGGCAGATATGGCTATTGACAGCTGAAATTGAGACTATATGGATATTTATCAGCTACAGTCAGTAATAGGATTTACTCTTGTATTTGGCAAGCAGCAAACACTTATTTCCACTATATTTACAAAAGATGTTTGCAATATAATTCAAACAGCTACAGACACGTCTAAGGAATTACCTGACCTTACTCAATATTTAGATGTTACTTCCTTAAATATTTACTGGTAGATAACAATATGTATTGCAGTAAATGCAATTCAGATAGAACTGTCAGTGAAATCTCAATACAGAAATATGAAGAATGATCTATATCAGGTTATCTATCAGTTTGGTCTCCAGAAGAACTGAAAATAGTGTAAGAACTCACTTTTCAGTGTAATATCAGTCAAACTTTAGTTCTGAGAGACGACTCGACTCAGTTGCCTGGTAATCAGTAATAGAAAGTACTTTTGAAATATTACAAGCAGCAGGCTATTTCTACTTGTTTAATTTGAATGTAATTTAGTAAACACAAATCTAAAGCACTAATCAAAACCAAATCAATGTAATATGTAAAAGTGTTGTGTATATAACTGCTATCTGTCTAAAATACACACAGTAGATAGCAACAGATGTAAAGAAATGTGTATCAGGAGTTCTGTATCAAACTATTAAAATTATTCAAATTTCTTGCGTCAAATGCAACAGATCAGTTGATTTTAATTCAGTGAAAATAAATTTGATTCTGCTCACTCAGTAGAGCATGAAGTATTTGGGAAAGGTCTAAACAAATAGGAGTGCTTTTAGTATCAGTATTCTACCACCTGTTTACCATTCACCAGTCAGGTACGTTGTTCTGCTGACAGGATACGGCTGCTTCAGATGTGTCCAGTTCCTTCTCCTTGGCAACTTTTATTAAGCACTTTGATATGGCTATTCAGATCAAACAAATAGATTCTACTCAGACTGTTTATTAGCGTGGATCTGCAACAATCAGAATTAACTTATGTATAAAATTCTCAATAGTTTAAATATAATTCAGTACACACAAGTCTAAAGAACTCTAAACACTCTAAACAATTCAATATATAATAATATATAATAATATGTAGTTAACTCAGTTCAATATTCTTTCTATTCAGATTCAATATTAAAGTACTCAGTAGTTCTGTAGTCTATGAATAGCAATTCTTTAAATTCTGTCTGGATACAGATTTGTGCTTTTCAAATCCTGCCAAATGCAGTGGGAGCACAGTACTTAACACAGAGAGAGTGTGAGAGAGTGAGAGAGAGTTAGAGCAAACAAATTCAGAGGGAGAATCTGGTGTAATGGAGTGTGAGGTGCAATCCAAACAGTGTGACCAAAATAGTGTCTTCAGAAATCATGTGCAGTTCAGTGCAGTTCAGTTCAATCCAGTTCAGTTCAGTTCAGTTCAGTTCTCAAAAATAGTTTCTCTGAAAATAGTTTCTCTGAAAAATCCACTCTCAAATTGTGTATCCAAATAGTAGAATGTCACCGAAATTAGATAGAGTGGTATAGATGTAGAGGGAGAGAAAGATAGAAACTCCAAAAATTAGACAGAGCAGTATTAAGGACAGAAAGAGAGGAAAACCCAAACAAAAGGCAGAGCGGTATAGACTAGAGGGATAGAAAGATGGAACGTGTATAGAGGTGCAACTGGAACCAGCGGCAGCAGCACACCTGTAAGACAAGAAGAAAAAATTCATAAGACGAGGTTGTCGAGTAAAATAATTGAAATTAACAAACCAGTACCTGTAACACTTGTTCATAGATGCACGGCTAAAAACAATGTTGTTCTCCTTAGTTCCTGAAAAGTGGACATTTTGGAGATACGTTTTCACCCAACAACAGTGAAGAAGGAAACTGTATGATTAGATGCCTGTCAGCTTACATACAGTTTGGGTTAATGCTGTACTGATGTTTGAAAAGGTTTACAATGTCAACTGTGCAATGAACAGACACAGCCTACTGTACTGTATAGACCTGTCAGAAACAAATCAGAAAAAGTAAATATGCACCTCTGTCATGTATCTCTATAGCCCTACAGCCTATTTACAGTAATTAGGCAAGGTTTACAATTAGGAGTGAGCGTAGTCGGACAAACCAACTACAGCATCCACTGTGGACTCTTTATATGATTGTCACATTACTCTAAAATTGTATAAGGAAACTGTGGATAATTTCGTAAAATATTGTGTTATGTTCCATTGACCTTATTTTGACATACTGATACTACATACTTTGATACTACAGGTGCTGAAATCCCTATTTTCTAAGAATTTGTTTTGGTACTTTGCTTTGGTACTGTAAAAAGTGTGAACTTACTGTTGAGGGTAGCTCAGGACCAATCGACGATCACTGTGAGAGTGAGAAAGAGAGAGATGGGTTAGACAAAAGCAGCTGATCAGAGCAAATTGCCACAGCAACATCACAGCAGGAACACATCCCACATTAACAGTTAGACATACAGTATATACTCTCCCCACTCCTCACCAGTACAATATCAAAGGGCTTCGTAGCAGCCACATTATGAAACAAATTAAATCGACAGCGGCACTGGTTTGACCTTTGACCCTCTGTGTGAACGGGGAAAAATGCCCACAAAATCTGAGTAAGGGAAATGGGAGAAACCTTGGGAAGGCTACACAAAGCAGGATGTGAGAGAGTGGGCAGACTGAAATCAACAGAAAAAAACAAAACTTGTGAATCACAACATGAGTGGCAACCTAAAATGAACTCACCTTGAGGCTGTGAAATCTGTAAACAAAGGAGGAGCAAAAAAACAACAACTCAAAAACTTAATCAATTCAGAAAAAGTATAACTGTCATTGTAAAAACCACCATCAAAACACATAATGACATATCAAAATACTACATTAGAATATACTATTCTACTACTACTATTGCAGTGAGACTATAGGTGCTGAAATCCCTATTTATTCTAAGGATATATTTGGGTACTGCACTGTAACCAGTAGTATTTAATGTTGAAGGTAAAACACAGAGAATGTTGCTGTTCACTTGATTGGAGCTACTTTAAAACACACGGCATACTCACTGACAGAGCAGGAGTCTCAGCAAGGGCAATCTGTAAATACAGGGCAAATACAAGAGCAATGAGACATTTACACACACCCCAGAGCTGTCAGACCACAAATACAGGCTAGTCTTCTCTTAAGTTTAACTAGTGTCAAATATCTTTATCTGTATCATCTCACTGACAATGAAAAAACACCACCCGGTTTATCTAACATTCTTTTGGCTAGGTTACTATGTTGTAGCTTTAATTGGCTATTTTTAAGTGTGTTTTTTCAAACTAATGCAATTTCTAGCTATGACCGATAAGATAGCCACATTAACGTTAGCCCGGTTAGCTAGTGAAATGGTCAACCTTGGTGGTCGACTGGAAATAACTTGTCAACAATGCTAACTGACATTATTAACGTTACATAAAGAGTAACGTCAGTCTCTTGCTAGCTAAGCAGGCTAACGTTAGCACTGGGCAGTTGACGTTTTCAAAGCAGTCTTCAGCGCTACCAACGTAATATTAATGTCTGAAAGCTGTCGCTTGTCTCAGTTAGCATGTAATGTTAAATCTAATGGCATTTTAAAAATAGAAACAATCTCTCAGCCTACACTGGACCAACATAGCGATAAAAATGACCGTTAAGTTGTCCGATAAAGCGACGTTGCACTCACCTTCTCATACCAAACCGCAACTGGTGTTTTTCTAACCGCAATAGAACTTTTAGACGATGGTGCGTTCAGGTGCACTGGGAAATGGGAAACTTCCAGCTTGTCAAAGCCACTCGATGCACACAGACGCTACGTGTGTTAAGATCATCAGAATATCAATGAATACAACTTCCGGTTTGGGCTTTCAGCCTTCAAAATAAAAGCCCCGAAGTTTAAACATTAAAATATAGGTTTAAACAGATTTATTTTTATTTATTCATCAAATCCAATAAGGGACGACTCATATTAATGGTTTATGCCATATCAATGTTTAAAACATACATACATGTGTAATATGTGAATGAACTGTTCAAATGTGTGGGAATTATTACAGTTGAAAGAAAGAATGTTGAAGGAGTTGAACTATAGTTAAATTAAGTGGAAAAAGTTGAATTGGAGCACTAATGTTGAACAAATGTCCCTAACACAAAAACTTCAAATAGGCTGAAGACAGCTGAATTTCATTACAAAGAGTTTAAATGTCTGTACATTTTGAGTATTTCTATCTGGTGTTTGAAGTAGTAGCTGAAGTTATAGTTGTAGTACTATCAGTAGAAAGAGTAAAAGAGTGAAAGTGTTTGAAGTAGTAGCTGAAGTTATAGTTGTAGTACTGTCAGTAGAAAGAGTAAAAGAGTGAAAGTGTTTGAAATAGTAGCTGAAGTTATAGTTGTAGTAGCTGAAGTTATAGTTGTAGTAGTATCAGTAGAAAGTGTGAAAGTGTTTGAAGTAGTAGCTGAACTTATAGTTGTAGCAGTATCTGCAGAAAGAGTAAAAGTGTGAAAGTGTTTGAAGTAGTAGCTGAAGTTATAGTTGTAGCAGTAACTGTAGAAAGAGTAAAAGTGTGAAAGTGTTTGAAGTAGTAGCTGAAGTTATAGTTGTAGTAGTATCAGTAGAAAGAGTAAGAGTGAAAGTGTTTGAAGTAGTAGCTGAAGTTATAGTTGTAGTAGCTGAAGTTATAGTTGTAGTACTATCAGTAGAAAGAGTAAAAGAGTGAAAGTGTTTGAAGTAGTAGCTGAACTTATAGTTGTAGCAGTATCTGTAGAAAGAGTAAAAGAGTGAAAGTGTTTGAAGTAGTAGCTGAATTTATAGTTGTAGTAGTATCAGTAGAAAGAGTAAAAGAGTGAAAGTGTTTGAAGTAGTAGCTGAACTTATACTTGTAGTACTATCTGTAGAAAGAGTAAAAGAGTGAAAGCCAGCGTAAGTCTATAAAACAGCTAGAGTGGAGTAGAGAAACTGCTGAAACTGTAGTAGCTGCAGTAGTAGGAGTAGTACTACAGCACTAGAAGTTTCACTGTTTGAAGCAGTTTTTTAACTGTGTAACTGAACAGTAGTAGGAACGCTACTAGTATTAGAAGTACTAGTAGTAGTATTAGCAGTATTAGAAATAGTAAAGGTAGCAGTAGCAGTGTTAGAAGTAGCAGTATTAGAAGTAGTAGTAGCAGTAGCAGTGGTAGAAGTAGTAATACTAGTAGCAGTATTAAAAGTAATAGTAGTAGCATTAGTAGTAGTAGCAGTATTAGTAGTAGTAGTAGTAGTAGCAGTATTAGAAGTAGTAGTATTAGCAGTATTAGAAGTAGTAGTAGTAGTAGCAGTGGTAGTAGTAGTAGTAGTATTAGTAGTAGTAGTAGCAGTACTAGTAGTATTAGAAGTAGAAGCATTAGCAGTAGCAGTATTAACAGAGAGAGAGAGAGTGGGTTTGGCCCCAGCGTGTGTATGAAAATGGAGAAGTGCAGAGAGCAGGACAGCTGCATTAGAGCTGCAGCAGAGGCGCAAGTGGAGCTCAAACGTTCATAATTCAAAAACTACAAATCCCATCACTTAGATATTTACATTGTGAGAGAGAGAAGAAGTGTGTGAACAGTTTGATATATAATATATGTATGTAGCCTCTAAATTGTGGGAACTACTATAGTTTAAATACTGAATATGCAGAAAGAAAAAGCTGTTTAAAGTAGGCAAAATGAATGTTAAGCACAAGTGTTGAACAGATGTCAGTAGCTCAAAAACTGCAAGTGCTATCACTTAGATATTTACATTGCTAGAGTGGGGATGACATGACGCACTCTAGCGAGCTGAACATTCCGCCATTCATTTCTATGGGGAAAAAAAATCGCGTTTAAACGTAAATTGCGAAAAAACGAAACATCGGAACGGTTAGAAAAATACAAGCGCTCGATTCCCGAACATGCTGTTTTAAAGTTTGAACCGCGTCGATAGCTCAAACGGTTCAAGAGGAGTAGCAGTCCAAAAAAGTGTCCGGAAGAATAATAATAAGTTGAAGTATAATAATAAGTAAGCAGAATAACAATAGTTTGCTTGCTGAAGCAAGCACACTAAAAATGTGGTGCTGCAAGACCACCCTGTGCCTTTGGTTTTCGAAGAGTTGTGAGTTTGATTCTTGGTGTTTTATTTTTCCAGTAGAATTTTGTTATGATAGAATCAAGTGATTTAAACCAAGACAGTGAGGGTTGAGATGGAATCATAGAGAGGAGATAATTAACTTTAGGAAGTACTGACATTTTTATTGTTGCAATTCGGCCTAATATGGAGAGTGGGAGGTTCATCCAGCGAAGAAGTTTGTCCGTTATTGTTTTGAGAAGTGGTGTGTAGTTGAGGTTGAGCAGCTCTGACAGCCTGGGGGAAATATCAATACCGAGATACGTAATGTGACTGGTGCATAATGGAATAGGTGGAGTATGAGCTGCCACATCCCAGCTGTTTCTGTGCAATGGAAGGATAGAGGATTTTTGCCAGTTTATAGAGTAGTTAGAGATTCTGGAAAATGAGTCTATGAGTTTTATTGTTTCTGGCAGGGATGAGTGAGGGTTTTCTAAGAAGAGTAAAATATCATCAGCATTAGGGTTGCAAAATTCCGGGAATTTTCAAAGTTGGAAACTTTCCATGGGAATTAACGGGAATTTATGGGAATTAACGGGAATTTATGGGAATAAACGGGAATAAACCAGGAATTTACAAAATTGAAGGTATGCTCTTAATAGGGAACTTAAATATAGTTGGGGAAAATATATTTTAGCATAATCCTGACTAAAACAACCAGATATCATGCAAGTACAGTTGAATATCTATGCTATTCCTCAATCACATGCACACATAGCACACTGCTTACTGCAGGGCTATTGAGACCACGCCCCCTACACGCACTGTGCATTCCTGTGCATTTTTATTAATTTTTGAATGGGTTGGGTCAATATTTAATAATTAACTCAACATTCATGTTTTTGTTCTTCAATGAAAGAATTGATTGTTCAATAAAATATTTAACACTTGATAAAGTTCTACTTACAAATAAATCTGTTTTAATTGTATTATTTTGGATGGATGTCTGCTTATAACAAAACAAATATTTATGCTTGGATATGATACCTTTCCATTAAATTACCCTCAATTCCCAGTTAATTCCCATTAATTCCCATAAATTCCCATAATTCCCATGGAAAGTTTCCAATTTGGAATATTTCCAAAATTCCCCAGCTTAACTTCCCATGGAAATTAACCGGAAACTTTCTGGAAATTTACCGGAAATTTTCCACCCCTTTGCAACCCTAATCAGCATAAAGACTGATTTTATGGTGTGCATTTGGAGTTTGGATTCCTTTGATGTTATTGTTCTGGCGAATAGCTGCAGCTAATGGTTCAATGAAAATAGTAAATAAGAGGGGAGAGAGTGGGCATCCTTGCCTTGTCCCCCTGTGCAGTGTGAAAGGTGGTGATGTTAGTCCATTGGTGATTACTGTGGCTGAAGGTGTAGTGTATAAGATTTTTATCCAGTTAATAAATGACTCCCCAAAGCCAAATTTTTGCATTGTGGCAATAAGAAATGACCAGTTAACCCTGTCAAAAGCTTTTTCTGCATCAAGTGTGGCAATGATAGTTTGTGCTTGTTGTTGGGATGAATAGTCTATTATGTTAAAGAGTCTACGCGTGTTATTGGATGATTGTCTGCCTTTAATGAAACCGGTTTGATCTTGGTGAATTATGGATGCGATAACTTTTTCCATTCTGTGGGCGAGTGCTTTAGCAATGATTTTGATGTCAACATTAATCAGAGAAATTGGACGGTAGCTTGATGGTAATGACGGATCTTTATTGGGTTTAAGAAGTAGTGATATTGTAGCTGTGTTCATGGTTTTTGGTAGCTTTGAGTTCTGTTTTATTTCAGATATGAGTCTATTGAAAAGCGGGGCAAAAATAGTCCAAAAGTGTTTGTAGAACTCAGCAGGGAAGCCATCAGGTCCGGGTGATTTATTATTGGGCATGAGTTTGAGGGCATTGGTTAATTCTTGTGTTGAAATTGGTGATTCAAATGTAATGATTTGGTCAGGAGAAAGCTGTGGAAGATTAATGTTGTTGAGAAAGGATTTGATATCATCTTGGATTTGATATCATCTTGGGTTGGATTTATTTCTGGTAAGTATAATTTAGCGTAGAAATCTGAAAATTTGATTTATCTCTTCTGGTGACTGTGTTAGCTTCCCTGCTGAGTCCCTGATGGTGGAGATTGTTGTTTTTTCCTTATTTTGTTTGATTAGATTAGCCAAATATTTTCCAGATTTATTACTGTGGTGATATTGTTCTTGTCTGAGTCTGTGTATTAGGAATTGAGTTTTCTTATTTAGGCTTTCGTTCAATTGGAACTTATATTTTCTTAATTCATTCTGTGATTCTCTCTCTGTTGGGTTATTTGGGTTATTTGCATTGATGTCTTCAAGTTGTTTGATCTTTTGTTCCAGTTTGGCTTCCTGTTGTTGTTCTGTCTTTTTTTTGTAGGTGGAGAATGAAATGATGATACCTCTTAGAACTGCTTTACCTGTTTCCCAAAGAATAGACGGAGATAACTCTGGGGAGTCATTTATTTCAAGGAAGGATGCCCACTTTTTAATAAGACTGTCAAATTCTGGGTCATTGAGGAGGGATGTGTTGAAGCGCCACCTGGTGTTGGGTTTATGCGGACGGATTGTATTCCATGTGAATGATACCGGGGCATGGTCACTGATTAGTATGGGGTGAATCGTTGAATCTGAGATATTTGATATAAGTGAATTACTGGTAAGGAAGAAGTCCATACGTGAGAATGATTTATGAACTGGTGAGAAGAATGAATATTGTCTTGTGGAAGGGTGTTGCAAACGCCAACTATCGCCAAGACCAACATCACTCATGAACTGTTTTATTGCTTCTGAGGACTGCGAGGTGCGTTTGTTTGAGGTGTTACTTCTATCTATTGAAGGGTTGATGACTGTGTTGAAATCGCCTCCTATTATGATTGGGCCGTTACAGTTGGAGGAGATTGTGGAGAATAAATTAATGAAAAAAGATGGGTCATCAGTATTTGGGCCGTAAACATTGCCAATTGTGACCGGACTATTGTTGATTGAGGTGTTAATGATGATATAACGTGGGTAATTGTGGGTAAATGAGATTTTATTGCTTATTAAAATAGCAACCCCTCTTTGTTTTTTATTGTAATTAGAAGAAAATACCTGGTTGAATTGTAGTGACTTTAATGTGTTGTGATCTGATTGGGAGAGATGAGTTTCTTGTAATAAACATATATCTGCTTGTAATTTTGTTAGGTGATTAAATATTTGTATCTTTTTTGCCTGAGAACCGATCCCCCGGATGTTCCATGTTACCAGTTTCAAAGCTGACATTTAAGAAAGACTACAGTCAGTGAGTCTGATATCAATACTGATGTGTGCATGTGTGTGTGTGTGTGTGTGCATGTGTGTATGTGTGCGCATGTGTGTATAAAACATACAAAACATAAATCAGAACAATAAATACATTAAAGATAAGACGAACAGAGAAACATAGACATTTTACCAAGTGCAAAAGTGACCTATTGAAACCTAAGTGCATTCTAATTAGTATAAGATAAGTGCAGGATTGAGACATACAGGCTAGAATAGCCAGGGGGTTGTGTTTAGGTCACGGAACAGTTTGCCATCAATGTATAGTTTGTCGACTGAGATGATTGCTCTTTTACCTGTTTTAATGGCTTCTTTCCTGATGGGGAGTAGTGTTCTGCGCCTGTCCATGATTTCTCTGGGGAATTGATCATTCAGTCCATAGTCCGTGCCTTTCAAATTTCTGCCGTGACGTTGTACCAGTTGTTTTTGTTTAAAGTGTTCGAATTTGGCTACAATGGGGCGTGGGCGTTTGTTTGTGGGGTTTTTTGCTCCAATGCGGTGAACTTCTTGACTGTGTGCTCAGTAATCTGTGATGCTCCTGCGAGAGCCTTTATTAAGGGTATTAAGTCACACAATGGATACAGTGGCTGTGATAAATGTGTACAGTCAGGCATTTACATTAATAATCGCATGACATTCCCAGAAGTTAATGCTAGAGCAAGAACTGATGTATCTTTTTCAAATGCAGAGGATGAAGACCACCACGTAAAACATTCCCCATTTTGTGAAACATCTGTTCCTATGGTCAGTGGATTTCCACATGACTATATGCATCTAGTGTGCTTAGGTGTTGTGCGTCGTCTGCTTGATTTGTGGATGGGCACTTGCGGCAAGTTGCATTCCCGTATTTCATCCAGGCAAGTCTCTTTCATTTCAGGCAAATTGCTTGCTCTCAGAAGTTACATACCCTCAGAATTTGCTAGAAGGCCAAGGGCCCTTGATGAAAGGTTACGATGGAAGGCAACAGAACTTAGGCAGTTCTTACTTTACACTGGTCCAGTAGTTTTGAGGGATGTGCTGACTACTGAGGTATATCAAAATTTTATGCTGTTGTCTGTGAGTATATACATTTTGGCAAGTCCAACATATTGTTTGCTGTTAAATGACTTTGCAAACACACTACTTAGATCATTTGTTAAGCATTTTGGGGAACTCTATGGTCAGGGGTTTTTAGTTTACAACATACATGGTTTGACTCATCTCAGTGATGATGTGAAGGTGCATGGCCACTTAGATTTAATATCAGGATTTCCTTTTGAAAACTACTTCAAAAACATCAAAGGAATGGTTAGAAAACCTAGCTCACCACTGCAGCAAGTTATACACAGAATTTCAGAACTTGATTCAACAAGTTTAAAAGATGAGGACACTTTGAAAACCCACAAAAAATTGAAAATGCTGCACTCAGATGGACCTGTTCCACAAGGCTTTACAGGAACGGCCTCCCAGTTTAAAGAACTGGCAATAGATGAGTTTGTCATCAACTCATCAGAGAGAGACAGATGTATCAAGATGAACAATAAGATACTCTTGGTTCAGAATATAATTGTCTTTGAGGGTGAGGAATACATTGTCTGCAAAGAATATAGACTCATTGCAAAGTTTTTTGACTATCCCATGGACTCCACAGATTTGGGAATTTGTTTTGTGTCAGATCTGTCACCAAGTCTGATGTGTTTCAAGTTAGATACCAATGTGCAGAAGTGTGTCCGGTTACCTTTGGAGGTTGGTTTTGTTGTTCTTCCACTTCTTCATGCAGACCCATCTTAAATTGCAGTCTTAACATATCTACATATCAACATATCTTAACATATAGCACTGTGGGTTGCAGATGAAATCTGTCAATGGCCAGCTCACTACAAACCCGACGAATTAGTAAAGGCCATACGAAATGAGGAGCAGCCTGGACACATGTGGGATGCATTTAGTGTCCGAATTTTATATACAGCTGGTATGCACATCATATATATTTACCGTTAGGATTCACTGATTTGAAAAATCATAATCTAATGATATTTCTCTTGTTTTTACAGCAAACTACAAAACTGCTCGTCTAAAACTTCCTCAAGTGGAAACCCACACTGATCTTCAAACAGCAGAGGAAGAAGACGAAGATGACATCCCAAAGAAAAAGCGAATAAGGCAGTAAGTATTAAAGTGCCATTACTACTATAGGCCAAATCAGAATTTTTGTAAACAAACAGATTGGCTATACTTCCGGATGGATAACTCGCACCTGTCAGCAGTGGAAATCGTTCGTTTTAAGCAGCGGTAAATATGAGTCAACTAAACAAAACATTAGCAATTATGCTGAAATCGGGTTGTGTTTGGGGCTGTAATGCCAAATATATCTTGGTACATAATGGATTAGGTTTAGGCTTTTCCGTTTTAAAGCAACCTAACGGAATCGGTGGATACAGATAATAGTTTACAGGCTGTCTGCAGCTACAGAGCTGGGGACAGGCTGGCAGCAACCACTCATGACCGGGTTTTGCGGCAGGCAATTTCTTACAGGTCAGTAATAAAAATTATAAACATCGCTGTTGGGTAACATAACGAGCGAGCTTGCTAGAGTGACAGTAACACAGTCTCTCGGTTTTACTAGTCTCGTTTGGGTCTAGCACAGCAGTAGCTCCGTTGTGGCACTGCCAGTCCCAAGGCGTTCCATTAAAAACCGTTCAGGTAAAATCTTTCACTTCATGTAGGCAAGGTTTCCTGACAGAAATTTTGCCAACATGATAAGCTTTCTGAAATCCTTGAGCCCTTTTCTTTTACACAAGGAAAACATATTGTCAAAGTGCCACAAATTTTTTATCCGCACGGTTTTTAATGGGCTGCGGTTCTAGCACAGCACAAGTAGCACAACACACGCAGTGGTTTGTGAGCTGGCTTTGCTATCATACCCTGCTTTACAGTCAAGATGCTTTACAATTGAGTCTGAAAGTAAATAACGAACAGTCCACAGTTTCTACTATAAAGCAAAACACTAAAGAATGACTGGTTCACTTGAATTTGAACGTCTGCTCATTGAATCACACTAACATAGCCTACTTTGTGTCACTGGCTGTCACTGTTTGGCTATATAACATAATATAAAATAAAAACAGAAAGTTATGGTTAATTTGTATAAGACAGTGGCCAAAACAGAACTTTTAAGCATTTCTAAACATTTTGGTAAAATATAGTAGTTTGTGGACACATGCTTAAATAGGCTATATATTTAGGTTATGTTAGGTTATACACTAACAAATATCAACAGCAATGACATCAGGAACGTCTCGTTTTCGGTGGACAGCCAGAACTACATAATGTCTGTGTGTTTCTAATCACAAGAACTTAAAAAGGGATCTTACTTTGGTTAAATAACACAAAAAATACTGTAGCGCCGATGCAGCACCACCGACGTTATCCACTTGGAAGTAAGTTCTCTGTTGTTGTGATGTCACGCTGATATGGCCTATTGTTGTAGATGTTAAATGTTATGGAAAAATCTAATGTCAACATATGTGAATTTGTTCAGATTCTCAAATCTAATCTACAAGCTCTCAGCAATTGAGACTAATATACCTTAACAGAGAAGTGGATTTTTTTCATAACTTAAGTATTTGAACAAATATGTTAAAAATACTATTCAAAAAAGATGCACAGGGAGCTGTAAACTTCTACTGCAATACATCACATACATCACTTTTTGCAGGTTTGGCACAACATTGTGCTCTGCACAGTGAATGACTGCAGTCATCCAGAAGGAGGCAATGATGGCATGTTTTTTAATTCATGATTTCTGAAACAGGCTCACTGCTGGATCACAGCCAAATGACTCCTAATAATAATTCCTGACTAACAGAATAATGCCAATTGTCAAAAGTCTGTTGTCTTTCACAAATTAATGTGTGTCTCCCTTGGGTGTTTATAGCAACTGATGTGTTTTAAGGCTGACGCACTGTAGCTAAGTATTTTACACATGCCTAGTTCACGGTTATGGCATACGTACCACCCCGCCCCCTTCCCTATCAATGTTTTCATCTGCAGGTAACATTAGCTGTCTAGCTCACCAGACAGTGTGAAACATGTCGCTTTCAAAATATAAAAAAGCATTTATGTTATCCCGGCGCGGCACTAACGTTAGGCTTCTGTTAGTTTACCTGTCAACACATTCATGCAGTTTGCTGACTTGGTCTGCTCTCACAATGATACGCGTTTTCACTAATTAAGCAGCACCATGTTACTAAATGAATAAATGACCATCTCATGTGAGTTATTACTTACCTTTATCCTGAGCTGTCCTTTCTTCTCAGGCCTTTTTTCAACTTAAGCTCGTGCGGACCGGAGGTGACAGTTTCATTTTGATAAGCCTGTGAAAGTGAAACTAAACTGATAGGACTGACTTATGGCTTTATGCGGCCTTTAGGTACCTTGGGCTCTACACAACGTGCGTAGTTCCCTCGTACCACCGACTACAAGCATTATTCCATTTTTCTGCCTCAGACTCTGACCATGATCACGTTGGGGCGCTGCTAAAGGAGACTGAGTCTGATCTCGGATTTTTTTTTGTTCAGTGCATTGACATACCCGCAAATGCTTAGACTGGGTGGGGGCTTGTAATATGCTGAGGGAAACCCTGGAGACAGGCCTTAAATACAAGAGGAACTAATCAAGGAACAGGGCACAGATGGGCAGATGAGGGCAGGAACACAAAACTGGGTTGACAAGGCCTATGGGAAACAGATGGACAAGCAGGAGACAGCAGGGCAGGAAATGCGGGACCTGGGAAGGCCTGGGACACAAGGGAGAAACAGGCGGAGCAAGGGGCAGGGAGAGCAGAAATAGAGAGAGTTGATAAAACAGAACTAGACAGACAGAGACCATGACAACCTTTGTAATCTTTGAAATTGAAATCAATTCTGCTTTCATTTTCTGTGTCCCCTCCCCCCCACAAGACCAAACACTCAATTTGAGAGTGACAGTGATGACGAAGTTACTGTCAAACAAACAAGGACATTGCCTCCAGCCCCAAAGATAAAAGGGCCAGGCTTTGATATACAGTCTGCAATAAAGAGACAGGCTCTAAGCCCTCACAAGCAGATGACAAGGCCTGAACCCCGACGGTCTGTGACAAGCCTGGAACCCTGATGGTCTGCGACAAGCCTGGAACCCTGACAGTCTGCGACAAGCTCTGGACCCCGATGGTCTGCGACAAGTCCTGAACCCCGACGGTCTGTGACTAAAGCCCAGAACCCCGATGGTCTGCGACAAGTCCTGAACCCCGGCGGTCTGTGACTAAAGCCCAGAACCCCGATGGTCTGCGACAAGTCCTGAACCTCAACCACGTGATGAAAGCCGAAGACAGTCAGGAACAACTACTTCAAGTGGTCTTGCTCGTAAGTGATTTATAAAAAATTTTATTGTTTGTCTGTAAATTACATATATAGGTATATATGTATATATATATTCACAGTATACTGTATATCCATGGCAGAAATATAACTACCCAGAAAAAATTACATTTTATTTTGAATACCACATATTTGATGTGTCACGGGTACAACTCAAAATTTAAGGTTTTTACAAAAACTTCCTGCCTTACACTGAAAAAAATGCAAAAATCTATGAAAATATCTTTCACTTCATCCTTTGAGATTTGTTTTTGTCTCTCTGGGTCAACAAAACAAAGTTATTGTATTTTAATATGACAATATTTTGTTACCCTGAATGACACATATCACTACGGCCCACAAATATTGATTATTAAGTTATAAAACTGTGTAAACAAGACTAGGTCAAATCCTAGTATATGGCTGGACCGTGTATGGGTGTGCCACGTGCCACAGCCGACCAATGGTGTAACTAACTCCGCTGTAGACTGTTCAGACAGAATAATAGTCCATACATCCATACTGATCTCCATTCCAATGCGTCCCGTCTCCTCTCTACGCCGCTGCCGTCTCCACTGTGGCCACGGCCCGCATTGATCCTCCCGATCCAAGTGCCAGTCGCTCTGGTACACATCGGTGCCGAAAACGCTGTTCGCCGGACACCCGGTGATGTATCGGTGGACCCCCGCCAAAATCTCGGCCGGCTTACCGGGAACAAATCGGTGCCCAGCTATTGGCACTGGCAGAACGGAGGGCTTCAGGTGGCAATGAAATGTTCAGCATTGAACATTTCAAACAAAGCATTAATTAAAAAACATTCCATAAACATTGTGCAAAAAACTGTAGTTTTGCTTAAAATCATCACGAAACAGTGGATATCTTTCTCAAAGTAATATCATGACATTACATCACATCAGGCATTTGAAAGAAAATGCATAAAAAATAATTCCACCAACATCAAAACAACATTTCTGTATTCTGAACATCAGGATATTAACCAAGTCCATTGTCTGAACATCAAATGGAACTCATCAACGTTCTCAAACTGAACTCATCATTCAATAACATCTTTAAAACATGAATTTCTTTTTAGATTGCTTGTGTATGTCGTTTTCTTGTGTAGGCCTATGTAGTATTCTGTAGCCTAACTGGTGTGTAACTTGGAATTTGGACTAATAAAGCTCTGTAAACTTTTCCCAGTCAGAGTTGCAGAGTTTTGAATTCTTCAAGTAGTATGTGATGTCCTTAACTTGGGGCCGCGCAAATGAATTGTGTCATTGTATGGATCGGTGGATGATCAGGATTGACATCCTTCTTTCTTCTCTGATAGCTAAAAACTTAATTACATTTAATATTTATGACACTGGCAGAGAATAGGATTTGCATCCATTAAATATTATTAGTAGTCTATTAATAGTAGGCTAGACAATGATAACACTTAATCAAAGTTTAAAAGTTAAATCAACTCCCTCTCCCTTTGTCTCTCAAACATGTTTTGTTACTATTTCATTGCTAATGTTAATAATAATCACTTTACTATAATTTGAACCTGTGGCAACACTTTACGTTTCATTAAGTTGCATTATTACACAATTATTACATGATAGTTAATGTTGTTATTATGCATTGTTACACTGTAATTTCTATTCAATGCAGATGCACAAATGCAATTTCAAGATACCTACACAAAATAGCTACATAAAATGCCCATCAAACTACTTCAATTCAAATTCACTACCTCAATTTTTCATAAAGTACCTCAAATGTGAACCAACAATTAACTAATATAATTCAAAATCCATTTTTAATCCATAGTTGTGTGTGTGTGTGAGAAAACAATACCTTACCTCTTCTGGCCAGTCTTTCCTCCCTAGCAACTGGATCTGCGTTGATCTTTTGTCCTTAAAATGCCATAAAATAGTTTAAAATGATAATATTCAGTCTTCATACAACAAGTAAATATGAATTGCATGATTAAATGTTGTAAACTAGTGAAAACATGGGATAACAAAGCTACTGTCAGTCAGCATAATGACATTGTGGTATAACATGAAACTTTTGTTGTGCTGAAGGACAAAAGTGTGATACTGAAGGACGGATTTCATACATAAACATATTTAACAGGCAGTTCCTTGGCCACCTATATAAAGTAATGACCTTGACCTATAAAGATTATCCTTACTTTTCATATTTAATATAGCTTTTTTATAAAATAATAACATTAAAATTATGTTTTCTGTGTTGTATTGAAGGATATGCGTTTTTGTTACAAAGGTTACTAGAGGGTGAAAAGGTGAAATCATCAAATATTTCAGAGAGATTTACTCACCTCATCACATTGATAGAGGGTCTTCAATGGTGATGTCACACACTGTCACATAATTACCATCATGTGATATGCTATCAAATGGCTTTTACCTTTGTTATACTGAATGACATTGATGAAGCGCAAAAGTCTGGACAAAAGTTATTCAAGTTTTTAAATATTTTTTAGATACAGTATGTCGCCCATTATTCTATATATTGTTGCAAAGACTAACACAACTAGAAGGGTACTCAGAGAGCGCAGACCTCCGGCAAGGCCAATAGTCCAGTCTGCTATGATATGCAAATTTCGTGAGTCGGATCCGCTCCGCTCCAAAATTTAATGGGTTCTTCCTTGGCCCATGCTACACCCTTCCACGAAGTTTCATGAAAGTCGGCCCAGAAGTTTTTCCGTAATCCTGCTGACAAACAAACAAACAAACAAACAAACGGCACCGAAAACATAACCTCCTTGGTGAAGGTAATTATGCCATGGGTGTTCATTTATATTTTTAGGATGAATTTCTACATTTTAAAAACACTTTTGTAATTACAATTTTAACCCGGACACTTACACTGAAGGACATTTGGACACTTTAGAGCTCAATAACTCCCTTAATTTAATAGTTTGGAACACAAATATTTCTGGGTCAAAAGAAGGGTAAGAGTTGAGTGATTTAATATTATATTTATACATATTTACCTTCTTATGTTAAATGAATGGCCCTCGGACACCAAATTTACACGTCTCGTTTTTGACCCATACATATGTATATGTATAAATAATAATTTTTAATCTGGGACATCCCTTTTAAAGCATTATTTATTATTTCATTTCAACAGTTGGAAAGAGTCATCTTGTGATGCCTTTATATATGTTGAATGTCCTTATTTTTAGCTCTTCTGCATAGACTTCTTACAAATCAAGAAATGATGATGGATCAACTTAAAGTTCTTCAGATGACCATGCAGAAAATTCAAGGCGAACCTGCTGGTGGGCAGGATCCCCTTGACAGAGATGTACTGCCGCTAAAAGATGCAACCTCCCTGCTGGCTCTGGAAAAAACGTCTCAGGGAAGAGGCAGACCTTAAAAACACACGTCACGCTACTAGTTGCTTCCACGAGAGGGCGCACTAACGTCAATATAATATTGTGACTGCAGAAACCAGTGAATTTGGGAACAGAGGTAAAACATTGTCCCGCTGGTACCGTATTCCACGGTAGTAGCGTTGCATAAAGCATATGGTATAGTAGGCATTGTGACGTTTTGGCACCGCGGTACACCGTTGGTACCGGTATAGCGTGCAACCCTAGCCCTTACCAACTTAAAATATTGTACTTGCCACCTAAGTTGTATGTTGTTGCACAGCAGTGATGCTATCAGGGTAACATCACTACTGTCCTAAATACCAGCTAAGGGAAAAGTGAAATAATGTCATTTTTTTAGAATTGGGTTACTATGACTAGTTATGACTGTTGATATAAGGTATGTAACCATGGCTTTTAAATGATCTTTTTCAGATTACTGCATTGAGTGTCATTGGAGGAGTTGACATTAAGGATAGCGTTTGGTGAGTTATGAAGCACAAGCTCAACTGGCGTGGCATCAATGGCAAAACAGCTTTCCACAGACTGCGACTGAAAGATGTAATTACTGGTAAGTGTTACAATGCGCTGTCATCTGTCTAATGAGTCTATTCTCCTTTTCTTGCATGTTTGACACACCGTACATACTGATGCAAGGTTCAACCAACTCAAAATATTCTTGGTAAAGTCAAGTAGAAAAAAGAAAAAGTCAAGTAAGCTATCAAGCACTTATACTACTCTGTCCTTGCAACGGTATCAAAGCCAGCAGTTAATCACTAAAAGCTTTGTCCTTGGGGAAACGAACCCGCACACAGATGTGCATCACCACACATCTGGATTCTCATCCACTGAGAGACTGAAGCACAATGCAATGGATATATAATATATATATAATTATATATATAACGCTGATGTCGGCATACAATTGTTCAACCGAGGTCAGAAAACAAGAATTTCTGCATCCGTTAAAGCTTTCTTGTGTTTAACTAAAATTCATGCAGTTTCACAGGAGGCCTCGGTCAAACACTGCGACACACTGGCAGATCTAAGAATAAACTTTTGTTGGGTTGTAAGCAAAGACGAGAGTTGCTCCTTTTTTCCACACATGGCAGATCCAGGGGGAATTTGTAGCTGGACTGTAAAATCAACGCTGCAGCATGTTGAGAGGCCCGGGTGGTAGAGTTGGGTTGGTTTCTGGTTTTGCCGGTCCGGTCCGGTGTACGAGCTTAAACCGGTTTGATTTTATGCAAACCGACTGAACCGGCATTTGTCATTATGAGACGTTCTGGCAAATTAAAAAGTAGCCTACATCAGCAACCTGTGCCGACGGCGTCACGGCGCTAAATCCAACTTGTATTGCATTAGTAATAAGCAATATGACAACGTGATTAACATAATATTATATTTGTTTATAAACTGACTAACGGAGCCACTAGTGTCTGACAGGCTGTGCGCAATTTAGTGCTGAGCTGAGGCCGGCAACAAGGAGATCAAATTTCAGTAGAGGTGGGTGGGGGGAAGATGCGCACAGTGTGTTTGTTTACTAGAAAGTTAATGTGTTTTTTGGGGTGACGAGACGAGACATGGCAGAGTTAGTGTCAAAGAAAACGAAAACTGTGCCAATATGGCAACATTTTGGATTCAAAGCCGACAAAAGAGGTGAGCCGAAAAACACAGACGAGGCAACGTGTAAACACTGCAGGAAAAAAGTCATGGCAAAAGGTGCTACACTCTCTTCTTCTTCTTCTTATTTAGTGTTTATTGGTGGTTGGCAAACCAGCTTAGAGGTGCATTACCGCCACTCTCATTCATGGGCTCTCATAATGTTCCACTCGGGAGCGGCTGCTGGGTCAAGTGCGACACCTAGTGGTAAAATTTGGTATACCGGTCCGGTCTGGTGTTTGGCTTAATATCAAAACGGTTTGAACATTTTTACATGGGCCCAACCCTACTGGGTGGCATCAGCGGCGGCAGCTGCAGTCCGATCTTCATAGCAGGCGTCAAGCTTGTTGCTGTTGGGCAGCTGGAGGCAAAGAGCGTCCTCGGCCACGGCCAGAATGCTCTCAAACTGCTCTCACCACTGGCGTCGGCGGACCATGGGCAGGACACAGCACGCCATGCACTTGGCCAATGCTTGGGTCCCCAGATTGGGTCCTAAGATTTTAAAAGCTGTGTAATCCATCTAAGGCTTTACATTGTTCTCTATTTTTAGGGACTGTCAGAAACAACAGGCTCACAGCGACAGCGACCGAGATGGAGGGAGAAGAGAAAGAGAGGAACGAAGACGGACTGTCCAAGAAAACCGTGAGTCAGTTACAATATCTATTTTGCAATATATGTGTAATAATTTGTAATATATAATATTGGAATACATAAGTCAAATGGAAACTGTCTGTCAATTAGGGGTAAATTTGTTTGTTTTGAATTTTGGATGAACTGTCCCTTTAACTTACTGTTCCTTACGATGGTGGTGAAGTGCAAAACACAAAAAAACAATTTGGTAACCAAATTAACAAAACCAAAATACATTGGCAGCATTTGAGAAAACAAAATTACAAAACCTACATACAGTTTCACATACTTTTTCAGGAAACAAAGTAACAAAACCCGAAACAAAGCAACATTTCAGGAAACAACTGCACAACACCTAAAACAAACCAACATTTCTGGAATTAGTTAGCTGCTATGTCTTGTCAGTCCTGCTTCTTTCAAATGTGTTTTCAGGGTTCTACGGCACATTTTAATGTTCCGATAAGTTGAAGTCATAGCGATAACATCTGCCCTTGTTTAAAATATTCCCTTATTATTTCAATCTCTGCCGCCATAGCTTTTATCTCAACTCCTGTTCAAAGTTTGTGCGTGGCTTGTCACAGGAAGTGACATTATTGTTTTAAAAAAAGAAATTCTGACCAATAACAAAAAAGAAGTACGGTCTCAACAGAGTCAACAGAGCCAATCAGCAGCCATTTAACACTCAAATGTAGTCAGCTCAGCCAATCAGAAGTTATGTAACACTCACCTGTAGTCAGCTCAGCCAATCAGCAGCCATGTAACACTATTATGTCCTCAGCTCATCCAATCAGAAGTCATATAACACTAGCCTGTAGTGAGTTCAACCAATCAGCAGCCATGTAACGCTAGCCTGTGTCCAGCTCAGCCAATCAGCATTCCTGTAAAACTACACTGTAGTCATTTCAGCCAATCAGCAGTCATGTAACACTAGCATGTAGTCAGCTCAGCCAATCATCAGTCATGTAACACTAAAATGCAGTCAACTCAGCCAATCAGAAGTCATGTAACACTAGACTGTAGTCAGCTCAGCTAATCAGCAGCCATGTAACACCTGTCTTTAGTCAGCTAATCCAATCAGCAGTCATGTTACACTAGACTGTAGTCAGCTCATGTTAACAGGTTAGAGCAGCCACACAGCCCGCGTGAGCAGCGCGTCTCAGGCGTGGCTCGGCTGCGGCTCATCCAGAGATTCGGCGTCTCGCCTATTTTTTCAGCACAAATAGACAGGGAAAATTATCTGTTGGTAGTGATATTGACATCATACCAGCAACATTACACCTTTCAATACAGTTTCAGTGTCTATATCTGTAGAATATGTCACAGACATGAAAAAAAAGAAAAAATCTGTTTCCGTCTCAAATTAAAAGCCTTCTAGCGTTTCTGTGGACAGAATCCCTTCATTTGTTAACACAAGGCTTCTATTGTTAAATATTTGCAGGAAAATTCAGTGACTTGCAGGCTAAATTAGTGGAGTACCGGCTTTTAATTGTGGAAATACGGTAGTCATAGCAGAAACCCCACGTAGGCTATAGGCAGTATTTTTCCGGTGCTCTCTCTCTCTCTCTCTCTCTCTCTCGGTGACGGTGCGTGATGGCTACCTCAGTTCAGCGAGGTAGCCGTCACGCACCGCTCACGCAGGCGGTGTGGCCTGGGCGTTAGGGTTAGGGTCTGCTGTTCCAGATGCTGGCTTCGCTGCTCCTGCTCCTGCTGCTCCTGCTGCTTCTGCTCCTGCTGCTTCTGCTCCTACTGCTTCTGCTCTTGCTACTGCTGCTTCTGCTCTTGCTGCTGTTCCTGCTCCTGCTCCTGCTCCTGCTCCTGCTCCTGCTGCTGCTGCTGCTGCTGCTGCTGCTGCTGCTGCTGCTGCTGCTCCTGCTGCTCCTGCGGCTGCTGCTGCTCCTACTCCTGCTCCTGATCCTGCTGCTGCTCCTGCTGCTCCTGCTGCTCCTGCTCCTGCTCCTGCTCCTGCTGCGGCTGCTCCTGCTCCTGCTCCTGCTGCTCCTGCTGCTCCTGCTGCTCCTGCTCCTGCTCCTGCTCCTGCTCCTGCTCCTGCTCCTGCTGCTCCTGCTGCTGCTCCTGCTCCTGCTCCTGCTCCTGCTCCTGCTCCTGCTCCTGCTCCTGCTCCTGCTCCTGCTGCGGCTGCTGCTGCTCCTACTCCTGTTCCTGATCCTGATCCTGCTGCGGCTCCTGCTCCTGCTCCTGCTCCTGCTCCTGCTCCTGCTCCTGCTCCTGCTGCGGCTGCTGCTGCTCCTACTCCTGTTCCTGATCCTGATCCTGCTGCGGCTCCTGCTCCTGCTCCTGCTCCTGCTCCTGCTCCTGCTCCTGCTCCTGCTCCTGCTCCTGTGTTTAGTGGCATATTTGCTCTGAATGACTGGTTAAGCAACTGGTGCCTTAACAATCACATCAGCTATGTGGAGAATTTCGACCTTTTCTGGTTACGTGGCTTATTTTTCAGATCAGACGGTCTACATCCCAGCCAGGCTGGCACTGTAATGCTATCCAGCAATATTGAAAACTGTACACGGGATTGACTCTTGTTTAACACTTCAGGGGTTAAGCTAGAGCCAATCTATGAATGAATTTTGGACTAAGGTTAGACAACCTCGCTCTGAGAGTAGGCCTAACTCTATAAATCATGAAGTTGCCATTCGACCACTACCAGCTCTACGCACCACCCTGAACATACCCTCTAGGTTTGGGCTGCTAAATGCTAGATCCTTCTCAAATAAAACCTTTATTTTCCATGACTTCATTCTCGCAAACAACTAGACTTTTTCTTGATAACAGAGACTTGGCTTAACCAAACAGACACTTTACCCTTGATTGAGACGACCCCTGTAAAATACTCCTTCTTCCATAAAGCCAGGCTTTCTGGTCGTGGTGGTGGAATAGCAGTAATACATAAAGATAGTTTTAAATGCTCTCCTGTAAACTCTTTTGGTGTTTTTAATTCATTTGAAATCCTTAATTTTGTGGTAAATAGTAAGGTCCCTTTATTATGTGTTGCAATTTATAGGCCGCCCAAGATAAACAATTTGTTCATACATGAGTTCTCAGAGCTATTATCCCTGATAATCCCCAAATATGACAATATTGTCATTCTTGGAGATTTAAACATTCACGTCTGCTGCCCTTCCCATGCGCTCGTTAATGATTTTATTAATGTTATTGAGTCTTTCAAAATGGTCCAGTCTGTCAAAGGACCCACACATAGTAAAGGACATACCCTTGACCTTGTGCTCTCTCTCTGTGTTCTCCCTACCATGTTGGAGATTTTAGATATCTGTGTATCTGACCATAAGGCCATTACTTTCAATGTGCCCCTTTCTTACCCCATCTCTAATATCTGTCACCCCGTCCACTACTCTCGCATCATTAACTCCAACACTGCCAGTAAATTTGTTGAGGTCTTTCAGACTTCTGCTCTACATTCAAAATTGGGTCCTTTGCAAAACCCTGCCGAGCTCATTGAAACTTTTAACAATACCTGCTCAGCAATTCTTGATTCGATAGCACCACTTAAAGCTGTAAAATCTCTCAAAAAATCTGCACCGTGGCTAAATGATCATACCCAGCTCATAAAGAGACTGTGTAGAAAAGCTGAGTGGAAATGGAAAGCTGACAAACTACAAATCTCATTAGATATCCTAAAAACTCACATGGCAGACTATCAGTGCGCAGTTAAGGATGCAAGATCGGAGTATTTTTCCAACATTGTTACAAGGAATAGCCATAACCCCAGGACGTTGTTCAAGGTAATAGATTCAGTCATTAATCCCTCCCCTTCCCATATTATCGAACTTTCCCAGGAAAAATGCGAAGAATTTCTTAATTACTACTTTTCTTAATTACTATTTCCTCAAACATTTCAGTTTTACTAACACATTTTGACCCTGTTACCTCTCTGACTTTAGAAAAAACTATACTTTCAATGAAATTGTCTACCTGCCAATTGGATGCTATTCCGACAAAAGTCCTAAAGGAAGTGCTTAGTACAGTTTGCCCGTACATTTTATCTATTATAAATGTTTCTTTAGCCACTGGCAGTTTCCCCTCTGTCTTTAAGCATGCCATAGTCCAGCCCTTGTTAAAGAAACCAAACCTGGACCCCTCTGTCCTTACTAATTACAGGCCCATTTCTAAATGATCATTCTTGTCCAAGGTTCTAGAAAAAGTTATGTCCTCACAGCTGACTACTTTCATGAACAATAATGGTATCTTTGTAAATTTTCAATCAGGTTTTAGAGCCCTCCATAGCACAGAGACCGCCCTTATAAAGGTCACAAATGATTTACTCCTTGCAACTGTGCAATACTGGTTCTTTTATATTTAAGCGCTGCATTTGACACTGTTGACCATTCCATCCTGTTGAATCGCTTGGAGAAATGGGTTGGCTTACAGGGAACTGCCCTGGAACTGTTGTGTTCCTACCTGGTAAATAGAACCTTCTCTGTTGTTGCTGGAGATGCCTCCTCCTCTTCAGCTCCTCTTACGTGTGGTGTTC
Source organism: Centroberyx affinis (assembly GCF_046629955.1). Classification (NCBI taxonomy): domain Eukaryota; kingdom Metazoa; phylum Chordata; class Actinopteri; order Beryciformes; family Berycidae; genus Centroberyx; species Centroberyx affinis. The sequence continues at coordinate 134,754 of NW_027280786.1, forward strand.
CTCAAGGGTCTATTCTGGGACCCTTACTGTTTTCAATTTATATGCTCCCTCTGGGCCATGTCATCCGCAATCATAACATCCATTTTCACTGTTATGCGGATGATTCACAGCTGTATGTCCCGATCAAAGCCCCTATTTCTGGTAGTCTGGATTGCTTAAAGTCCTGCCTTGCTGATATAAACTCCTGGATGTCACAAAATGTTCTCCAGTTAAATACCGACAAAACTGAGATAGCCCACCACAGTCCACTAGCCTACTCAAAGATGATCTGGGCAGTTTGTCCGCTAATGTGAAACCAGTTGCCAAAAATGTAGGTGTTTTCTTTGACTCAGATCTTAGTTTTAATGAACAAGTTAAAAGAGTTGTTCAGACTCGTTTCTACCAACTCAGAAACATTTCAAAAATTAGGCCTTTTCTATCCATTGCTGATCTGGAGAAGGTCGTCCATGCATTTATCACATCTCGTCTGGACTACTGCAATGCTCTCTACACATGCTTAAACCAGAAATCCATTTCCCGCTTGCAACTAGTCCAAAATGCTGCTGCTAGGCTGCTGACCAACTCCAAGAGACATGCCCATATTACCCCTGTCCTGGCCTCTCTTCACTGGTTGCCTATTGTTTTTAGAATTGATTTTAAGATTCTATTATTAACTTTTAAGGCTCAAAAGGGTCTTGCACCTCAATATATAACTGAGCTCCTGTCTCCTTATGAGCCTGTGCGCAGCCTGAGGTCCTCAGGTGGGGCCCTCCTGGATGTCCCAAGGTCACGACTAGTGACTAAAGGTGATCGGGCTTTCGCTGTCCGAGCCTGGAATGCCCTACCTGAGGCTATCCGACGAGCGGATTCTGTATCATCTTTTAAATCACTTTTAAAAACACACTTCTTTAAAAAAGCCTTTTCTTAATCCTGTGGATGTTTCTTTAATCACCTTATCTGTGTTGCGTTATCTTTTAAATCTCTCTTGATGACATACCTGTTTATAATATTGCTTTAGATTTTTAGCCTTTCCTTTGTAAATCTTCTGTGTGCTGTGCTCTTTTAAATTGTGTTGATTCTTTTATTTTTATTGTAATGGTTTTACTTTGTTAACCCTCTGTTACTGTGCTCTTTTAAATTGTGTGGCTTCTCTTTTATTCTCATTTCATTTTATTGTAATTTGTTTTAATCTTGTAAAGCACTTTGTAACTTGTGTTAAAAAAAACTGCTCTATAAATAAAGTTTATTATTATTATTATTATGTAACACCTGACTGTAGTCAGCTCATCCAATCAGCAGTCATGTAACACTCAAATGTAGTCATCTCAGCCAATCAGAAGTCATGTAACACTAGACTGAAGTCAGCTCAGCCAATCAGCAGCCATGTAACACCTGTCTGTAGTCAGCTAATCCAATCAGTAGTCATGTAACACTAGACTGTAGTCAGCTCAGCCAATCAGCAGCCATGTAACACCTGCCTGAAGTCAACTCAGCCAATCAGAAGTCATGTAACTCTAACATGTAGTCAGCTCAGCCAATCATCAGTCATGTAACACTCAAATGCAGTCATCTCAGCCAATCAGAAGTCATGTAACACTAGACTGTAGTCAGCTCAGCCAATCACCAGCCATGTAACACCTGCCTGTAGTCAGCTCAGCCAATCAACAGCCATGTAACACCTGCTTGTAGTCAGCTCAGCCAATCAGAAGTCATGTAACACTAGCATGTAGTCAGCTCAGCCAATCAGAAGTCATGTAACACTCAAATGTAGTCATCTCAGCCAATCAGAAGTTATGTAACACTAGACTGTAGTCAGCTCAGCCAGTCAGCAACCATGTAACACCTGTCTGTAGTCAGCTAATCCAATCAGTAGTCATGTAACACTAGACTGTAGTGAGCTCAGCCAATCAGGAGCCATGTAACACCTGTCTGTAGTCAGATAATCCAATCAGTAGTCATGTAACACTAGACTGTAGTCATCTCAGCCAATCAGCAGACATGTAACACCTGCCTGTAGTCAGCTCAGCCAATCAGAAGTCATGTAACACCTGCCTGTAGTCAGCTCAGCCAATCAGAAGTCATGTAACACTAGCATGTAGTCAGCTCAGCCAATCAGCAGTCATGTAACACTAGCATGTAGTCAGCCAATCAGCTGTCATGTAACACTAGCATGTAGTCAGCTCAGCCAGTCATCAGTCATGTAACACTCAAATGCAGTCATCTCAGCAAATCAGAAGTCATGTAACACTAGACTATAGTCAGCTCAGCCAATCAGCAGCCATGTAACACCCGTCTGTAGTCAGCTAATCCAATCAGAAGTCATGTAACACTAGACTGTAGTCAGCTCAGCCAATCAGCAGCCATGTAACACCTGTCTGCAGTCAGTTAATCCAATCAGCAGTCATGTAACACTAGACTGTAGTCAGCTCAGCCAATCAGCAGTCATGTAACAATCAAATTAAGTCAGCTCAGCCAATCAGCAGTCATGTAAAACTACACTTTAGTCAGCTCAAGCCAATCAGCAGTCATGTAACACTCAAATGTAGTCATCTCAGCCAATCAGCTGCCATGTAACACTCAAATGTAGTCAGCTCAGTCAATCAGAAGTCATGTAACACCTGCCTGTATTCAGCTCAGCCAATCTGCAGTCATGTAACACTAGCATGCAGTCATCTTAGCCAATCAGCTGCCATGTAACACTCAAATGTAGTCAGCTCAGTCAATCAGAAGTCATGTAACACTAGACTCTACTCAGCTCAGCCAATCAGCATCCATGTAACACTCAAATGTAGTAAGCTCAGCCAATCAGCAGTCATGTAACTCTAGACTGTACTCAGCTCAGCCAATCAGCATCCATGTAACACTCAAATGTAGTAAGCTCAGCCAATCAGTAGTCATGTAACACTATTATGTAGTCGACTCAGCCAATCAGCAGTCATGTAACACTCAAATGTAGTCAGTGCTCGTGGTTCCCCTGTAGCTCACTGAGTAGAGTGCGTGCCATTAGGCTCAGTCTTTCCCGCAGGTACCCGGGTTTGAATCTGGCTTGCGGTCCATTGCTGCATGTTCTCCCCTCTCTCTGTCATTATATCTGTCCAATAAAGGATAAAATGACAAAAATAAATCTTTAAAAAAAACAAAAAACAAACATTTATTCAGCTCAGCCAATCAGAAGTCATGTAACACTAGACTGGAGCCAGCTCAACCAATCAGAAGCCATGTAACACCTGTCTGTAGTCAGTTAATCCAATCAGCAGTCATGTAACACCTGCCTGTAGTCAGCTCAGCCAATCAGAAGTCATGTAACACTAGACTGTAGTCAGCTCAGCCAGTCAGAAGTCATGTAACACCTGCCTGTAGTCAGCTCAGCCAATCAGCAGTCATGTAACACTAGCATGTTGTCAGCTGAGCCAATCAGCAGTCATGTAACACCAGCATGTAGTCAACTCAGCCAATCAGCAACCATGTAACACTCAAATGTAGTCATCTCAGCCAATCAGAAGTCATGTAACACTAGCATGTAGTCAGCTCCACCAATCAGACGTCATGTAACACTAGCTTATAGACAGCTGAGCCAATCAGCAGTCATGTAACACTAGACTGTAGTCAGGTCAGCCAATCAGAAGTCATGTAACACTAGCATGTAGTCATCTCAGCCAATCAGCTGCCATGTAACACTCAAATGTAGTCAGCTCAGTCAATCAGAAGTCATGTAACACCTGCCTGTATTCAGCTCAGCCAATCAGCAGTCATGTAACACTAGCATGCAGTCAGCTGAGCCAATCAGCAGTCATGGAACACTGAAATGTAGTCAGCTCAGCCAATCAGAAGTCATGAAACACCTGCCTGTAGTCAGCTCAGCCAAACAGCAGTCATGTAACACTAGACTCTACTCAGCTCAGCCAATCAGCATCCATGTAACACTCAAATGTAGTAAGCTCAGCCAATCAGCAGTCATGTAACACTATTATGTATTCAACTCAGCCAATCAGCAGTCATGTAGCACTCAAATGTAGTCATGTCATCCAATCAGAAGTCATGTAACACTCAAATGTAGTCATCTCAGCCAATCAGCAGTCATGTAACACTAGACTGTAGTCAGCTCAACCAAGCAGAAGACATGTAACACCTGTTTGTAGTCAGCTCAACCAATCAGCAGCCATGTAACACCTGTTTGTAGTCAGCTGATCCGATCAGCAGTCATGTAACACTAGACTGTAGTCAGCTCAGCCAATCAGAAGTCATGTAACACTAGCATGTAGTCAGCTCAGCCAATCAGCAGCCATGTAACACCTGTCTGCAGTCAGTTAATCCAATCAGCAGTCATGTAACACTAGACTGTAGTCAGCTCAGTCAATCAGCTGCCATGTAACACATGCCTGTAGTCAGGTCAGCCAATCAGAAGTCATGTAACACCTGCCTGTAGTCAGCTCAGCCAATCAGCACTCATGTAACACTAGACTGTAGTCAGCTCAGCCAATCAGCAGCCATGTAACAATCAAATGTAGTCAGCTCAGCCAATCAGCAGCCATGTAACACTCAAATGTAGTGAGCTCAGCCAATCAGAAGTCATGTAACACTAGACTGTAGTCAGCTCAGCCAGTCAGAAGTCATGTAACACTAGCATGTTGTCAGCTGAGACAATCAGCAGTCATGTAACACCAGCATGTAGTCAACTCAGCCAATCAGCAACCATGTAACACTCAAATGCAGTCATCTCAGCCAATCAGCAGTCATGTAACACTAGCATGTAGTCAGCTCCGCCAATCAGCAGTCATGTAACACTCAAATGCAGTCATCTCAGCCAATCAGCAGTCATGTAACACTCAAATTTAGTCAGCTCATCCAATCAGCAGTCATGTAACTCTAGACTGTACTCAGCTCAGCCAATCAGCATCCATGTAACACTCAAATGTAGTAAGCTCAGCCAATCAGCAGTCACGTAACACTATTATGTAGTCGACTCAGCCAATCAGCAGTCATGTAACACTCAAATGTAGTCAGTGCTCGTGGCTCCCCTGTAGCTCACCGAGTAGAGTGCGTGCCATTAGGCTCAGTCTTTGTTATTAAAGTTTTTATTTATTCATTTAAATATACACAAACAGACAGTATTATTACCTTTATCTATAAAACATCCAAAGGCCCATGGTAAATGCACATATTTAGAACAACCAAAATAAACATTCAGCAGTTATAGCAATACAACCAGATCATCACCGTGTCCCAGCAATACTATGAGCGAAAAAGCGGTCCCATGACCTCTTAAAGTTCTCACCTTCATCATTGACTCTAGCTAACATGTGTTCATATGATACTATTTCTAACATAGATTCTATCCATTTTTTAAGATCTGGAGAGGATGTACTTTTCCATAATCTGAGGATCATTCGCGCAGCCGTGACAACCCCTACATTTATCACTGCAAAGTCATATTTTGATATATTGGGCAATTCTGTTTGGTCTCCCAGGAGGCATAGTCTTGGTGATACAGGTACCGTCGAACCCAACCACTTCCCTATGTATTCTAGTACTTTTTCCCAAAATGGGTAAACAAGTTTACACTCCCAAATTGCATGTAAAAATGTACCTGTTTCCGTCTGACATTTCCAACATAAATTATTGGTTAGCAAGCCCATCCTGTGGAGCTTAGAAGGAGTAAAATAAAACCTATGTATTAACTTATACTGAGTAAATTTCCCCCTAGCCTCCTTTATATATTTCCCAGTATTCGATAGTATTTTTAACCACTCCTCATCGTTCAGATCACATCCTAGGTCCTTCTGCCAAATGATCCTCAGATTCTTACAAATATCTTTTTGTAACCTGTTAAAGGTTTTGTAAAACACAGCTGCCCTGTGTGCTATACAAGGTAATTCCAAAAATTCCATCACTGGATTATTGCCCAGAATGAATTGGCCCTTAGTAATACAGTCTCTCATTTGTAAGTACTTCCAAAAATTACCTTTACTTTCCAAATCATATTTTTGCACAAGTTCAGAAAAAGAAATAAACACTCCATCCAAGTATAGATCACTTATCTTGTATATCCCTTTTATAAGCCATTGATTCCAGTAAACAGACTTTTTCCCAATACGTATGGCAGGATTGTGCCATAGAGAGGCACAATCCTCCTGTGTGGTGTGTCTTAAGTGCGACACACCACACATCCTGTGTACCTCTCTCCAGACTGCCTTAGAATGAGCCAGTACTGGGTTTGAAGAATAATCATGTCTATTAGTAGTTGAACCATGTGAAAGAACATCCGAAGGTTTGAAAGGACTTACTAGCTCCTGTTCGATTTTGATCCAGCTCAGCTCAGGGTCTGTTCCCTTCCAGTGCTTAACCAATCTAGACATTTCAAAGGATAGATTGTATAGACTTACATTGGGGAGAGCCAGACCTCCTATCTCCCTTGGTGACCACATTTTCTTTATATTGATCCTCGGTCTCTTCTTATCCCACAGAAAGTCTTTGATAATTCTATCAAATTGCTTAAACAACTGTGGCGATATATCAATAGGCAACATCATGGAGACATAATTGAATTGTGGGGCAACCACCATTTTAATCACATTAATTTTTCCCCATAGAGTAAGCTTCAATTTTTCCCACTTATCCAGGTTCATTTTTATCTTCCGGGAAGTGGTTCCATATTTGAGAGCATTACTTCATCCAAATTTGGATTTAATTGAATACCCAGGTATTTCATACCTGAAGGTATCCATTTGAAATTAAATGAAGTAACACCACTAGAGTGGCATGTATTCGATATAGGCATACCCTCCGACTTGTGCCAATTTATCTTATAACCAGATAATTTAGAATATGAGTCAATACATTCAAGCAACACCGGTAGAGAGTAGACAGGATCTGCTATCACTGCTAAAATATCGTCAGCATACATAAACAGCTTATGCTCCCTACCCCCTGCATGCACACCCTTAATTCTTACATCAGCTCTGATTGCTAAAGCCAGTGGTTCTAGAACTATCGTAAAGAGCAATGGAGAGAGAGCGCAACCCTGCCTAGTCCCCCTAGAAAGGCAGAAAAAATTTGACATCAGCCCATTTGTGAGAACCGCTGCTCTCGGGTTGGAATAGAGTACTTTCACCCAATTACAAAAGCCAGGCCCAAACCCAAATTTTGAAAGGGCTAACATAAGGAACCCCCACTCCACCCGGTCAAAAGCCTTCTCGGCGTCAAGCGAGAAGGCTGCCACCGGTACCGGATTAGAGCGATTCATATATGTAAGATGCATAAGCCTGCGCATGTTATCAACTGAGGACCTGTTTTTAATGAAACCTACTTGATCACCATTTATGATGTCTGGTAATACTTTCTCTAAACGTGATGCCAGTGTCTTTGTCAAGATCTTACAATCTACCCCAAGAAGACTTAGGGGTCTGAAATTAGATGGGTCTGAAGTATCTCTGTCCTTTTTAGGGATAAGAGAAATTAAAGCATCATTAAATGTACCAGGTAGAGAGCCTGATTCAAATGCCTCCAAATACACATCATGTAAAACGGGAGCCAGGATATCAACATATTTCTTGTAATATTCAACAGGGAAGCCATCCAAACCTGGTGACTTCCCCGTTTTCATGGATATAATAGTAGCTCTAATCTCTTCTTCCGTTATAGGAGCATCCAGCCTTCCTTTTTGCTCACTAGAGATAGTGGGCAGTTGAAGACCTGAGAAAAATTTCTCCATTTCTTCCGGGCTAGGCGTACAAGCAGACGTGTAAAGATCCTTATAAAACTTTTCAAAAACCATATTAATTTCCTTTGATGACGTTACTACCCCATTACCCCTCTTAATCATTGGAATGTTGTTAGAGTTATCCTGTTGTTTCAATTGCCTAGCTAATAATCTGCCACTTTTTTCACCCCCTTCATAAAAATTGGTTTTCAGTCTAAATAAGGCATACTCAGCTTTTTTGTTATATGTCATGCAACTGATATTTCAGATTGCAAACGGTTTGGTATAAATTATCTGAATAGTGCCTTGCCAAATCCTTCTCCAAATTACGTATCTCTGCGTCTAAACTTTTTTCTTTTTTGGCATTCTCTTTTTTCACTTTTGAAGAGTGGGCGATGATTTTCCCTCTTATAAATGCCTTAGATGCTTCCCAAACAGAAGATATTTTTTCTGTGGAGCCAATATTAATTTCAAAAAAGGATTCAAGATCCTCTGACAATGTGTCGTTAAATGACTCATTTTGCAGCAGCATAGTATTGAGCCTCCAACGGCCTCTTTTAACCTTGTCTGCAATCAAGTCAACATGCAACTCCACTGTGCCATGGTCACTGAGGGCGATGGCACCTATCTCACAGTCCACAATTGAGTCCACTAAAGTGTTAGATATCAGGAAAAAATCAATCCTTGAATGTGACTTGTGGCAGTGAGAGTAAAAGGTGTATTCTCTCTCACGTGGATTCACTAATCTCCATATATCCACTAAACTCAAGTCCTCTGCCAACATCTGGATTGCAGCTCTATCCCTGGGTGAAGATTTACCACTGGGCTTGCTCTTATCAATCATCCCATCCATTACCTGATTGAAATCACCTGCCAGTATAACTTGACCCTCCATATTTCCTACCACTCTATTAATTTCATGAAAAAAATCAGGCTCTTCCTTGTTAGGTGCATATATATTGCATAGCACAGTCCTAATTCCGTTGATCAAGGCTTCAATACAAATAAGTCGGCCTTCCTTGTCATTGTGTTGTTTCAGCATGACAAAGCTTAGATTTTTATTGACGAGAATCATCACCCCATTTCGTTTACTTGAGTAGGAGCTATGAAAAACTTTCCCTACCCAACCTTTTTTAAATTTCACTGCTTCCTCATCCCCCATTATATGAGACTCCTGAATACGTGCTATATCTGTATTTTTGGATTTCAAATATGCCAAAACCTTCCTCCGTTTAATTTGGTTCCCACATCCATTTATGTTCCACGATATTATATTAATGTACCTGTTAGCCATCATTTTCAAACCTGCAAGTACCCTGTGATTGTGACTGCAATTTACCCATGTCAGACATTTTAACAAAACAATTATCCAATAGGTTATCCAAAACATTATTAGGCCTACTCAAATATACTGTCTTAGTGCAAAAATCAAACATGAAAAAAAAAAACACAACCCCGAGCAGAGCAACACAGAACATGGTGTTGCTAAGCAATCCCCTCCCGTCCTGAACTAACTTAACTCGGTCCGTGAGGCGCGTTGACGGTTAACTAGTGGCAACACAACCATTTCGGCCCTTAACAAACCCATCATAAAAGTTACCGTACTTCCATAGATTCACACACACTTCGTCATGTTTTCAATATCAAGTCCCATGGTCCTCTATTTAACATCTTGCAGAAACTTCTCCGCCTCCGTGCTGACTCGGAATGTTTTCTTTTGTCCTTTCCATGTAAAGAAAAGCGTTGCAGGGTAGGCCAGCCTGTGCCTCACATTAAGCTCGCGCAGACGTCTCTTCACCGGGATAAACGCCTTCCTTTTCTCCGCTAGCTCTCTTGTCAGATCCTCAAAGAAGGACAGCTTACAGTCCTCCCATTCGATTCCACGTTTCTCCTTAGCCACCTGTAGCACCTTGTCTCAAGCCGATGAACGTAGGAAGCGCATCAGTATGGTCCTAGGTGGCTCATTCGGGTTAGGCATGGGGGCGAGAGAACGATGGGCGCGTTCGATTTCGAATTCGTCGCCAGTAAGACCAAGGCCCAGAGAGAGAATCCTCTCCACATACTGAATCACTTTGCCCATCTCCTCTTTGCCACCATTCTGACATTATTCCTCCGACTTCGGTTTTCGAGGTCCTCCACACGTGCCCACAGTGTTTCCAATCTCTTGTCGCACTTCTCCATGCCTTTCTCCAACTGGGCATTTACGTCCTCCATATCCGATATTCGTTGTTCTGCCTCTCCAAGCCTTACTTGTATGTTCTCCACCGAGTCCTTAAGCTCTTTCGTTGTCTCCTTAATTGAAACAACATCCGCCGCCACCACCTGCAGAGTAGCACTCATTTTCTGTATTTCCTCAAACATATTCTTATCGTCATTCCTTCCAGTGTAAGATTTAGGATCGTCCATTTTAGGTTTGTCCGGCGGGGGGTTACTCTCAAGTGTCACCGTCGGCAAGGCGCTCTCAGGCGGCGGGCTGCTTCTCGTAGCTAGCTTACTTCTCGTTCCCGCACCTTTGAAAAAATTTGCTCTATTGCTTGACATTTCACCGGGAAGCTGCAAATTTTCGGTCGATTACTGACAATAATACTTTACTGTAGTAGAGGACACTAATATTATAGCCAAGAGCGAAGTGTATGTTTCCAAATTTATATAATTAACTGATGGTTGTCAGGAGCTCTCCTAGTGTGCTGCCATTTTCCTCGGCGGTCCCACGTGACTCCTCGGGACCCGGGTTTTGAATCTGGCTTGCGGTCCTTTGCTGCATGTCCTCCCCTCGCTCTGTCTCTCTGTCATTATATCTGTCCAATAAAGGATAAAATGACAAAAATAAATCTTAAAAAAAAAAAATGTATTCAGCTCAGCCAATCAGAAGTCATGTAACACTAGACTGGAGCCAGCTCAACCAATCAGAAGCCATGTAACACCTGTCTAGTCAGTTAATCCAATCAGCAGTCATGTAACACCTGCCTGTAGTCAGCTCAGCCAATCAGAAGTCATGTAACACCTGCTTGTAGTCAGCTCAGCCAATCAGAAGTCATGTAACACTAGCATGTAGTCAGCTCAGCCAATCATCAGTCATGTAACACTCAAATGCAGTCATCTCAGCCAATCAGAAGTCATGTAACACTAGACTGTAGTCAGCTCAGCTAATCAGCAGCTATGTAACACCTGTCTGTAGTCAGCTAATCCAATCAGTAGTCATTTAACACTAGACTGTAGTCAGCTCAGCCAATCAGCAGCCATGTAACACCTGTCTGTAGTCAGCTAATCCAATCAGCAGTCAAGTAACACTAGACTGTAGTCAGCTCAGCCAATCAGCAGTCATGTAACACTATTATGTATTCAACTCAGCTAATCAGAAGTCATGTAACACTAGACTATAGTCAGCTCAGCCAATCAGCAGTCATGTAACACTATTATGTATTCAACTCAGCCAATCAGCAGTCATGTAGCACTCAAATGTAGTCATCTCAGCCAATCAGCAGTCATGTAACACTAGACTGTAGTCAGCTCAGCCAAGCAGAAGACATGTAACACCTGTTTGTAGTCAGCTCAACCAATCAGAAAATATGTAACACCTGTTTGTAGTCAGCTGATCCAATCAGCAGTCATGTAACACTATACTGTAGTCTGCTCAGCTAATCAGCAGTCATGTAACACTAGACTGTAGTCTGCTCAGCCAATCAGCAGTCATGTAACACTAGACTGTAGTCAACTCAGCCAATCAGCAGTCATGTAGCACTCAAATGTCGTCATGTCAGCCAATCAGCATCCATGTAACACTTAAATGTAGTGAACTCAGCCAATCAGAAGTCATGTAACACTAGACTATAGTCAGCTCAGCCAGTCAGCATTCATGTAAAACTACACTGTAGTCAGCTCAGCCAATCAGCATCCATGTAACACTCAAATGTAGTCAGCTCAGCCAATCAGAAGTCGTGTAACACTAGTTTGTAGTCAGGTCAGCCAATCAGAAGTCATGTAACACTCAAATGTATTCAGCTCATGTGGCGCCCCTGTTGTTTCACCGAGTAGAGCGCGTACCATAAGGCTCAGTCCTTCCTGCAGCGACTGAGGTTCGGATCTGGCCCGCAGTCCTTTGCTGCATGTCATCCCCTCGCTCTGTCTCCCATACCTTCCAATCTCTCACTCTCTGTCTCTGACCAATAAAGCATAAAATACCAAGAATAAATATTAAAAAAAAGATGTAGTCAGCTCAGCCAATCATAAGTCATGTAACACTAGACTGTAGTCAGCTCAGCTAATCAGCAGCCATGTAACTCCTGTCTGTAGTCAGCTAATCCAATCAGCAGTCATGTAACACTAGAATGTAGTCAGCTCAGCCAATCAGCAGTCATGTAACATTATTATGTATTCAACTCAGCTAATCAGAAACCATGTAACACTAGACTATTGTCAGCTCAGCCAATCAGCAGTCATGTAACACTATTATGTATTCAACTCAGCCAATCAGCAGTCATTTAGCACTCAAATGTAGTCATGTCAGCCAATCAGAAGTCATGTAACACTCAAATGTAGTCATCTCAGCCAATCAGCAGTCATGTAACACTCAAATGTAGTCATCTCAGCCAATCAGCAGTCATGTAACACTAGACTGTAGTCAGCTCAGCCAAGCAGAAGACATGTAACACCTGTTTGTAGTCAGCTCAACCAATCAGAAGACATGTAACACCTGTTTGTAGTCAGCTGATCCAATCAGCAGTCATGTACACTATACTGTAGTCTGCTCAGCTAATCAGCAGTCATGTAACACTAGACTGTAGTCTGCTCAGCCAATCAGCAGTCATGTAACACTAGACTGTAGTCAGCTCAGCCAATCAGCAGTCATGTTACACTATTATGTATTCAACTCAGCCAATCAGCAGTCATGTAACACTAGACTTTATTCAGCTCAGCCTATCAGCATCCATGTAACACTTAAATGTAGTGAACTCAGCCAATCAGAAGTCATGTAACACTAGACTGTAATCAGCTCAGCCAATCAGCAGTCATGTAACACTATTATGTATTCAACTCAGCCAATCAGCAGTCATGTATCACTCAAATGTCGTCATGTCAGCCAATCAGCAGTCATGTAACACTAGCATATAGTCAGTTCAGCCAATCAGAAGACATGTAACACTTGTCTTGGCTGAGATGACTACATTTGAGTGTTACATGACTGCTGATTGGCTGAGCTGACTACATGCTACATGGATTCTGGCTTTCAATGGATTCTGCTGGGCCTCTCTGGGCCCAGTAATGTGTGGCGGTGTCATTCTCACTGTTCCTCAGTGCAAATGGCCTGGGGAGGATGGAAACGCCTTTTGGGCCAGCTGTAAGCAGTTTAGCACCTTTCAACTTCCCCAGCACCGCCAAACGCTCTGAAAGGGCCCAAAACACTGTTTGGCCTGCCAAACTGCCAGAGAAAGCAGGAAACGGCGTTTGAGCCCGCTGACAGCTTGTATTCAGACTGTTTGTGAGCCAGGAGAGCTTTCAGCTTATCTGGGCCTCCCCGAGTCTAGTAATGTGTGGCGGTGCCATTTGCCACACATTACTGTGTTTAACAGTATGCGTTACTGTGTGTACAGAGTGTCAGTGTGTGTTACACTGTGTTACACTGCGTTACTGTGTGTACAGTGTGTCAGTGTGTGTTGCAGTGTGTTACACTGTGTTACACTGCGTTACTGTGTACAGTTAGTCAGTGTCTGTCAGTGTGTGTTACAGTGTGTTACACTGCGTCACTGTGTGTACAGTGTGTCAGTGTGTGTTAAAGTGTGTTACACTGCGATAATGTGTGTACAGTGTGTCAGTGTGTTACAGTGTGTTACACTGCGTTACTGTGTGTACAGTGTGTCAGTGACTGTAATATACACTGACACACTTTAAATACAGTAACGCAGTGTAACTGCACACTCAGCAACACACTGTAAGACTGTAACAAACTTTAACATACACTGACACACTGTACCCAGATCCAGCGGTGGTCTAGGAGTCCCAGATGTATTTCAGTATTATCTTTCATACAATGTAAAGTATCCATTGACCTGGGCCTACAAGCCCGACTCTCTGGTAGGTAGCTGGGAATGGCTTGAGAAGAGCATCATATCTGGAAATAATAAAATATCCTCGGCATCATTGTGGTACTGTCCAAGACCACCACCTCTATTGGATAACACTATTATTAGGTTTTCATGCTCTATTGTGAAGCAGCTGCACAGGAGATTTAGCATTGAGGGGCTTTCTCTCCCATCCTGTCCCATCTGGTGTAACCCCATCCTTTCAGCTGGAGGATGCAATTTAAGTAACAAAACTTGGCAGAGGCTTGGCATTACAACAGTCGGACAGATCTTTAGTGATAAAATCTTACCATTTCAACAACTTCAAAATCAGTTCGGCCTTTCGGATTCTTCATTTTTAACATATGCACAACTATTGTCTGTTATAAATAGGAAATGCAAAGAGGGAGCTGTGCCTAGGGTTGCAAAGGGGTGGAAAATTTCCGGTAAATTTCCAGAAAGTTTCCGGTTAATTTCCATGGGAAGTTAAGCTGGGGAATTTTGGAAATATTCCAAATTGGAAACTTTCCATGGGAATTATGGGAATTTATGGGAATTTATGGGAATTAATGGGAATTAATGGGAATTAATGGGAATTTATGGGAATTAACTGGGAATTGAGGGTAATTTAATGGAAAGGTATCATATCCAAGCATAAATATTTGTTTTGTTATAAGCAGACATCCATCCAAAATAATACAATTAAAACAGATTTATTTGTAAGTAGAACTTTATCAAGTGTTAAATATTTTATTGAACAATCAATTATTTCATTGAAGAACAAAAACATGAATGTTGAGTTAAATATTACTCATCCCCCCGACCCAACCCATTCAAAAATTAATAAAAATGCACAGGAATGCACAGTGCATGTAGGGGGCGTGGTCTCAATAGCCCTGCAGTAAGCAGTGTGCTATGTGTGCATGTGATTGAGGAATAGCATAGATATTCAACTGTACTTGCATGATATCTGGTTGTTTTAGTCAGGATTATGCTAAAATATATTTTCCCCAACTATATTTAAATTCCCTATTAAGAGCATACCTTCAATTTTGTAAATTCCTGGTTTATTCCCGTTTATTCCCATAAATTCCCATTAATTCCCATAAATTCCCGTTAATTCCCATGGAAAGTTTCCAACTTTGAAAATTCCCAGAATTAGCTGTGCCTGCCTCATGCTCGGAGTGGGATCAGCTTTTTAAGAAAGCAACCTTGTCAAGAGGTGTGGTCTCAAATATTTATAGCTTAATGTTTAGGGCTGCCCCTAATGCATATTCTTCTGTCCAGCTGGCTTGGGAACATGACCTTAATATATCCTTGACCGCCTCTCAGTGGAACACAATTTGGAGGTCGGCTCTGAGTTCTTCTAAATGTGTGAGATTTAGGATTATACAATACAAGATTCTGAGTAGAGCATATATTACCCCTGTTAGATTATCCAAGATGGATGACAAACACCAAGATTTATGCTGGCACAATTGTGGCAATCGAGGTTCATTACTCCAACTGCTTTGGGACTGTCCAGTTATTAAAACACTCTGGTTAGAAGTAATATCCCTAATGTCAGAGTTTTTTAATGTTAATTTCCCTGTATGTCCCGTAGCATGCCTGCTGGGTCTAAAACCAGACAATAGTGTTGGTGTTACTGTTGACCGGCTCTGGACATTGGGTTGCTTGTCTACTAAAAGACTAATTCTTTTAAACTGGAAGGAACGTAAGCCAGCCTGCTTCTCTAGGGATTCGTGGCTGGAGGAATACCTGGACTTGCTGAATATGGAACGGGCATCCTGCCTGTTAAAAGACTTTGATAAGGGCCTGGAGGACCACTGGGACATTGTCCACAAGTTTCTTGTTTCGCCCTAGCAATTAAGTCAATTAAGTGTGGCCTGTAGGAAAATCCTTGCTTATTCTCTGACCACTTTCTTGTAGGCTTGTATAAAGAATGTATAAGAAAGTAAGTAAAACCTGTCGAATGTTGTTGCGGGCTCTGGGTGTCACCCTTGCATCTCCACCCCCCTCCCCTGTGTTATTTCTGTTTTGCTGTTGTTGTTTTTGTTTTTGTTGCTGTGTTTTGTTTTGTTTTTGTTTGTTTGTTGTTGTTTTTTTTTTTTGTTTTTTTTTTAATGTAGTGTTGTCTTTTGAATTTTCCTTGCTTATTGTTTGTTTTGTATAATGGTAAAAAATGATCAATAAACTCTTAATATAAAAAAAAAAGACACACTGTACACACAGTAACGCAGTGTAACAGAGTGTAACGCATACTGCACACACAACAACACACTGTAACACACTGTAATACACTGTGACACACACTGACAAACTGTACACACAGTAACACAGTGTAACACATTGTAACACATTGTAACACACTGTAACACCGTAACACTGTGTAACACACTGTAACCCACACTTACACACACTGACACACACTGACACACTGTACACACAGTGTAACACACTGTAACACACACTGACACTCTGAACACACAGTAACGCAGTGTAACACGTTAACGCAGACTGCACACACAGCAACACACTGTAACACACTGTAACATAAACTGACACACTGTACACACAGTAATGCAGTGTAACACAGTGTAACACACTAACACACACTGTACACAGTAACGCAGTGTAACGCAGTGTAACACACTGTAACACACACTGACAGACTTTACACAGTAACGCAGTGTAACAATGTAACACACTGTAACACACACTGACACACTGTACACACTGTAACACACTGTAACACACACTGACACACTGTACACACAGTAACGCAATGTAACACACTTTAACACACTGTAACACACAGTAACGCAGTGTAACACACTGTAACACACACTGACACACTGTACACACAGTAACGCAGTGTAACGCAGTGTAACACAGTGTAACAGACGGCAGCAAACACTGACACACTGTACAAACAGGAACACAGTGTAACACACTTTAACACACACTGACACACTGTACACACAGTAACACGATGTAACACAGTGTAACATACTGTAACGTAAGCAGTTTAGTACCTTTCAACTTCACCAGAACTGCCAAACGCTCTGAACGGGCCCCAAACGCTGTTCGTCCCGCCAAACTGCCCGAGAACGCAGGAAACAGCTTTGCAGCCTGTATTGAGCCTTTTTGTGAGCCAGTAGCGCTTTCAGCCTATCTGGGCCTCCCCGGGCCCAGTAATGTGTGGCAGTGCCATTCTCACTGTTTCTCAATCCAAATGGGCTGAGAAGGCTGAAAACAGCTTTTGGGCAAGCTGTGAGCAGTTTAGCACCTTTCAACTCCCCAGAACCTCCAAGCGCTCTGAAACGGCAGAAAACACTGTCTGGCCCTCCAAACTGCCAAAGAACACAGGAAACGGCGTCTGAGCCTGTATTCAGCCCGTTTGTGAGCCAGGAGCGCTTTCAGCTTATTCGGGCCTCCCCGGGCCCAGAAATGTGTGGCGCTGCCATTTTCACTGTTCCTCACTCCAATATCACTGTTCTCACTGTATTCAGTTAGTTTGTGAGCCAGCAGCAATTTCAGCTTATTTGGGCCTCCCCGGGCCCAGAAATGTGTGGCGCTGCCATTCTCATTGTTCCTCAGTGCAAATGGGCCGGGAAGGCTGGAAACAACTTGTCGGCCAGCTGTAGGCAGTTTAGCACCTTTCAACTTCCCCAGCACCGCAAAACACTCTGAATGGGCCCGAAACACTGTTCAGCCCTCCAAACTGCCAGAAAACACAGGAAACGGTGTCTGAGCCTGTATTCAGCCCGTTTGTGAGCCAGCAGGCCATTTCAGCTTATTCGGGCTTCGCCGGTCTCAGAAATGTGTGGCGCAGCCAATTTCACTGTTCCTCACTCAAATCTCACTGTTCTCGCTGTATTCAGTCAGTTTGTGAGCCAGCAGCCAGCTTATTTTGGCTTTGCCGGTCTCGGAAATGTGTGGCTTGGCCCATTTGCCCTTTCCTCCCTCAAATCTCACTGTTCTCACTGTATTCAGTCAGTTTGTGAAGGCCATTTCAGCTTATTCTGGCTCTGCCGGTCTCAGTGAAATGGGCCACGCCACACATTTCTGTTCCTCACTCAAATCTCACTGTTCTCGCTGTATTCAGTCAGTTTGTGAGCCAGCAGCCAGCTTATTTTGGCTTTGCCGGTCTCGGAAATGTGTGGCTTGGCCCATTTGCCCTTTCCTCACTCAAATCTCACTGTTCTCACTGTATTCAGTCAGTTTGTGAAGGCCATCTCAGCTTATTCTGGCTCTGCCGGTCTCAGTGAAATGGGCCACGCCACACATTTCTGTTCCTCACTCAAATCTCACTGTTCTCGCTGTATTCAGTCAGTTTGTGAGCCAGCAGCCAGCTTATTTTGGCTTTGCCGGTCTCGGAAATGTGTGGCTTGGCCCATTTGCCCTTTCCTCCCTCAAATCTCACTGTTCTCACTGTATTCAGTCAGTTTGTGAAGGCCATTTCAGCTTATTCTGGCTCTGCCGGTCTCAGTGAAATGGGCCACGCCACACATTTCTGTTCCTCACTCAAATCTCACTGTTCTCGCTGTATTCAGTCAGTTTGTGAGCCAGCAGCCAGCTTATTTTGGCTTTGCCGGTCTCGGAAATGTGTGGCTTGGCCCATTTGCCCTTTCCTCCCTCAAATCTCACTGTTCTCACTGTATTCAGTCAGTTTGTGAAGGCCATTTCAGCTTATTCTGGCTCTGCCGGTCTCAGTGAAATGGGCCACGCCACACATTTCTGTTCCTCACTCAAATCTCACTGTTCTCGCTGTATTCAGTCAGTTTGTGAGCCAGCAGCCAGCTTATTTTGGCTTTGCCAGTCTCGGAAATGTGTGGCTTGGCCCATTTGCCCTTTCCTCCCTCAAATCTCACTGTTCTCACTGTATTCAGTCAGTTTGTGAAGGCCATTTCAGCTTATTCTGGCTCTGCCGGTCTCAGTGAAATGGGCCACGCCACACATTTCTGTTCCTCACTCAAATCTCACTGTTCTCGCTGTATTCAGTCAGTTTGTGAGCCAGCAGCCAGCTTATTTTGGCTTTGCCGGTCTCGGAAATGTGTGGCTTGGCCCATTTGCCCTTTCCTCCCTCAAATCTCACTGTTCTCACTGTATTCAGTCAGTTTGTGAAGGCCATTTCAGCTTATTCTGGCTCTGCCGGTCTCAGTGAAATGGGCCACGCCACACATTTCTGTTCCTCACTCAAATCTCACTGTTCTCGCTGTATTCAGTCAGTTTGTGAGCCAGCAGCCAGCTTATTTTGGCTTTGCCGGTCTCGGAAATGTGTGGCTTGGCCCATTTGCCCTTTCCTCCCTCAAATCTCACTGTTCTCACTGTATTCAGTCAGTTTGTGAAGGCCATTTCAGCTTATTCTGGCTCTGCCGGTCTCAGTGAAATGGGCCACGCCACACATTTCTGTTCCTCACTCAAATCTCACTGTTCTCGCTGTATTCAGTCAGTTTGTGAGCCAGCAGCCAGCTTATTTTGGCTTTGCCGGTCTCGGAAATGTGTGGCTTGGCCCATTTGCCCTTTCCTCCCTCAAATCTCACTGTTCTCACTGTATTCAGTCAGTTTGTGAAGGCCATTTCAGCTTATTCTGGCTCTGCCGGTCTCAGTGAAATGGGCCACGCCACACATTTCTGTTCCTCACTCAAATCTCACTGTTCTCGCTGTATTCAGTCAGTTTGTGAGCCAGCAGCCAGCTTATTTTGGCTTTGCCGGTCTCGGAAATGTGTGGCTTGGCCCATTTGCCCTTTCCTCCCTCAAATCTCACTGTTCTCACTGTATTCAGTCAGTTTGTGAAGGCCATTTCAGCTTATTCTGGCTCTGCCGGTCTCAGTGAAATGGGCCACGCCACACATTTCTGTTCCTCACTCAAATCTCACTGTTCTCGCTGTATTCAGTCAGTTTGTGAGCCAGCAGCCAGCTTATTTTGGCTTTGCCGGTCTCGGAAATGTGTGGCTTGGCCCATTTGCCCTTTCCTCCCTCAAATCTCACTGTTCTCACTGTATTCAGTCAGTTTGTGAAGGCCATTTCAGCTTATTCTGGCTCTGCCGGTCTCAGTGAAATGGGCCACGCCACACATTTCTGTTCCTCACTCAAATCTCACTGTTCTCGCTGTATTCAGTCAGTTTGTGAGCCAGCAGCCAGCTTATTTTGGCTTTGCCGGTCTCGGAAATGTGTGGCTTGGCCCATTTGCCCTTTCCTCCCTCAAATCTCACTGTTCTCACTGTATTCAGTCAGTTTGTGAAGGCCATCTCAGCTTATTCTGGCTCTGCCGGTCTCAGTGAAATGGGCCACGCCACACATTTCTGTTCCTCACTCAAATCTCACTGTTCTCGCTGTATTCAGTCAGTTTGTGAGCCAGCAGCCAGCTTATTTTGGCTTTGCCGGTCTCGGAACTGACAGTCCGATTTGCCCTTTCCTCCCTCAAATCTCACTGTTCTCACTGTATTCAGTCAGTTTGTGAAGGCCATTTCAGCTTATTCTGGCTCTGCCGGTCTCAGTGAAATGGGCCACGCCACACATTTCTGTTCCTCACTCAAATCTCACTGTTCTCGCTGTATTCAGTCAGTTTGTGAGCCAGCAGCCAGCTTATTTTGGCTTTGCCGGTCTC